>NC_052960.1:12212174-12292174 GCF_013358895.1 Oreochromis aureus
GTTCAGCCCCCTTATATCTTTTCTTTCATAGAGCAGGTGCAAGCAGGACACTAAGGCCCCTATATATCCCCTGATTGACTGTCAGGCCAATATCCTCTATACACTGTGACTGCATTTCTATCTCTGCTGCAACCACGCTCCTCTTCTGGCTTCAGCTACCATAGTCCCCCATCACATCCTCTGTGCTTAGCTTTGGAAAACAGTTGGGTTCAGCCCCCCGCCTTACCCTTCTGCCCAATAGTCCAATGCTCCAGTGAGCGTCTATAGATCCCTGGATCTGCACAGCATTGCATTGTCTCCTGTCCCTGGCCTAATGCCAAGAACCAGGGCAGCTTTGCAAAAGTTGTACTTCCCCAGAGCCTAATCTTTTCTTTGCTCCGCTTCTTTCTTTGAGCCCCTGCCTCCTCAATTCTTTCTTTTCTTCACCGTGCTGGGCTATTTTCTTCACGCCAGAGAGCTTGTGACTATTTACCAGTGCACTGGTATTGAGAGTTATTGTGTTTGGAACTGGATCGAATGCAAAAGATGGAGTGAGGGGATTGGATAGCTCAGAGAAGGTCGATACTTACAGGTCAGGTCAGGTTGCCTTACTTAAAACTACTGAAGTTTGCAATACATGTCAAACCACACGAGAATTTGATTTTAAAAAAGCCATCAGCTATGTCACACTGCCTCCTCTGTCTGTCTGGTGCAGTGTGTTGTTTTGGTGCAGTGACTCATACATAAACGCTTAAGAAAAACTGCACTAATTTCAGCAAAGTGTCAGGTGACATGCCCAGATGCTGTTTGGCAACCAGCATTCGCTGCTTCATTAGCACCACTAATTGAAATCCTGCATATTGTATTGCACTGGAGGCAGTTTTAAGCCAATAAAGCCGCACCTATCTGCATGCCTAGATAGCATAAAAGATAATGATTTTTCCCATAATTTTCCCATAATTTTGGTAAACTGCTCCTTACTTATTTTCTCACTTATTGTGACTCATTTCCTAGCTCAGTTACTCATTAAGCTCACTCTAAATCTTATTATGTTGCTTTTTATATTTTCCTCACCCTGGGACATGATAAGACCTGTATTTTCCTGAAGACAGGCTTACGTTTTCTGGCCCATCCCTGCACTCCTTCACACTCATGCTGACCCTCCAGCTTGCTCACAGTGTCACCTATCCCAACAGCACCCACACCCTTGGGGGGCGCTACGGGGTAGGGTGTATTTGGGTGTATTCCACCCCAGCAGCACTCCACATCCCAGACGTAAACACGGGTGACAAATGGGCCACACTATCAGGTATCAGGTGTCGGCACAGAAGATTTATAATGTAACAAAACAATGGGTGACAGACATAAAAAAAAAACCCGTCTTATCTACGATCAGAGCTCAGAGGGCTTCTTCTCCACTACAGCAAATTCCAACTTGGTTTCAGCAGCCATTGAGAAAATGATTTCCCCTTTAAATCGCTCAGTTTTCCCATCCATGCAGCACAGATTAGGTACTCTTACACAACTGAATCAGTGGTCTTTGGCTCACCAGGAGGGCATGTTTTGGTGTGCTGTGATTAAAGACAGAGAAGTCAGGCACAACACGGCTTGTTATTGTGAAATGGAGGAAGTCCCCACATATCAAAAAGGAAGTAAGAGCTTGCCTGGAACTGGCACGGACAGGCAGTTGTCTGTGTCTGGTCAACATACAATAGTTTCAAAAGAAAACTCACATCTCTCCAGTTGAATAAGCCTGGAGGATATTTTCTTGTAGCCCTAAAAAAAAAAAACATTACGGGTGGTTATTTTCATTGGAAAGTAATGTACCATTTATTATCAATTTGGACAGGAGAGCTGCACACATGCAAACAGTAAGGGAGTATAAAAAAAGATAATTCAACATTCCAAGTTGGGAAAATCTGAACTGCGGAGACAGAGAGTGTATACTTAGACGGAATGATAAAATACAGCTGTTATCTGCTTGCATCTGGATTTTAACACAAGGTCTTTTACATTGTCCTGGCCAAACGATTGAGGCTACACTGAAACCATATGTGTTAAATTTAAACTTTAAAATAAATTGAATGAAATATGCTTGTATTAATATGATACAATCACAGTCAGATGAAAGCTGATATCTTTGTTGTGGTCTTTAAGACATTTGGTGAGCAGAACAAGAAATCTTGCTAATACACTCAGCAGCACACAGAGATCCTCTAATATATCTCTGAGGTGATGACAGGTCAAAGAGGAGGCAGGGGAGGAACGGGTGCTGACGCCTTGTGCCAAGAGGTCCTCGCTGATATTCAGAAAGGTGTTTTTGACATGTGAAAATCTTGCATGCAGTGTCCAGGGTTTATGCTCCACCCCCACCTTGCTCATGAGACACAATCCTCCTACGCAACACGCCCGTGGCTGCCCTTAGAGGGCCTGAAACTGGAGATGCGGTGAGGAGAAGTGACCCTCCAACCTCCCATCCCCACCCCCTGCCCTTTGTCTCCTTACAATGTAGAGTGGTACAGTGAGCTCTGACACCCAACAGATTCCTCGTGTAGCTCCTCAGGGAATAGCGATCATTTTTTGTTTTTGTGTATGTGTTTGGGTGGCTTAGTTGGGCGCCTTCGGTTGTGTTTGCTTTTACCTGCATATATCCACTTTTATTTTGACTGTGTATCTCTCAGACTGACTGTGACACACTGTTCTTTCAGCAAACATGAAGAGATAAAGGGTTAATTCACCCAAAATACGAATTAAAAACATTCACTGTTATTTTCAGTTGGATGTACAGTGCTGTGATTAGTATTTTCCCACTTCCCAATTTCTTAGTTTTTGGCATAACTGTCACACTTAAATGTTTTAGATCATCAAACAATTTTTATGATTTCTTGATGATGAAGTCAAGAATTAAATGTAATTAAACACATTTTTTCTGGAAAGTTTGTTTCAATTTCATGAGCCACACCCAGGCCTGATTGCTGCCAGACCTGTTGAATCAGGAAATCACTTAAATACAACCTGTCCAACAAAGTGAAGTAGGCTAAAGGTTCTAAAGAAGCAACACATCATCTGATAAACAAAGTCATTGATATTTTTCAGTCTGGAAAGGGTTGCAAAGAAATTTCTAAAAGTCTGAGACTCCAGCAAACCATGCTGACAGTCAACGAGAGAACAAATCGGAAAAACTTGGAACAGTCGTAGCCAGACTACCCAAATCGCTTTAAGACCTCATCAGCAACTCAAAACAACCCAGAACATCATTTAAAGAACTGCAGGCCTCACTTGCCTCAGCTAAGGTCAGAGTTCTTGATTCAACAATAACAAAGAAACAAAAATGGCATCTATGGGAGAGTTAATGGTGACAACCACTGCTGACCAAACAAACACAAAGGCTTGTCTCATATTTGCCAAAAAAAACATCTTGATGATCCCGAAGACTTTTTGGGAAAACATTCTGTGGACTGATGAGGCGAAAGCTGAAGATTTTTTTAAAAGGTTCACATCCCGTTACAACACACCATTACATACCAACAGTCAGACATTGTGTTGGTCTGGGGCTGATTTGCTGCTTCAGGACCTGGATGGCTCGCCATAATTAATGGAATCATGGATTCTGCTCTCTACCAGAAAATAATGAAGGAGAATGTCCGGCCATCAGTTTGTGCCCTGAAGCTCAACTTCACTTGGATTTTTCAGCAAGACAATGATCCAAAACAAACCAGCAGGTCTACCTCTAAATGGTTCAAAAAACAAAATCAAGGTTTTGGTGTGGCCTAGTTAAAGCTAAACAGGCCCTTCGTGCTCGAAAACCCTCCAATGTGGCTGAATTAAAACAATTCTGCAAAGAAGAAGGGGCCAAAATGTCTCCACAGTGATGTGAAATGCTCATTGCCAGTTATTGCAAACGTTTGATTGTAGTTCTTGCTGCCAAGAGTGGCACAACCAGTTATTAGGTTTAGAGGGCAATTACTTTTTTTTAAACATATGTCCAGGTAGGTTTGGATAACTTTTTCCCCATAATAAGTTTTATCTCAAAGATTTAAATGTGCAAATGTGCAAAACACTAAGAAATCCAAATACTTTTTTGGTGGCACCTTATGTCACCAGTCGAAAAGCATACAAGTGAAAACTGCAGTAATGCTTCAAAAGCCTAAATTAACTCAGCAAATAATAATAAACCAGCTATAAGTTCTTTAAGAGATTTCAGTGCATAGCTTTGGTTCTTTTGGCAGCACCAAAATCTCCCAGTGGATCATTTAGCATAAAATAATCATTTAGTTGAAAAAGCCAACCAGAGCTAAAAGAGAAGTGCAAACTTGGAAAGATAGCTCCAAATTGATGCTAATGTTGCTTTTTGTGTTTAGATTGCTAACAGAGATACTTAGTCTTAATAGGCTAATATTTTAGTGTGCTTAAAATTTGTAGTGCTCCGAACTTACCAAAAAGAATCTGTTTCCGCAGGTGCAAAACTTGATTTAAAAATGTCATAGATGTTCTTGTCAGTATATTAAAACAAGGAAAAAGACAAGCATATTTCTGTATTAGAATAATGCACTGGAAAACTTTCAGGACCCACTAATAGACTGAAATTGCTCAAACATTATCTAGATGCTTTCAGTGCCACAAATACCACATATTCATTTCTGAGATAACTTATCTTAAAGAGAAAAAAATAAAATAAAATTTAAAAAAAAAACACCCCATTAGGTATAACCGAGAAATGTTTGTTTTCAGCAACATTCTTGCACTGATCCTTTTATGTCGCATCAAGATGAGTTATTATATAAATCATGGTATAATTTGGATAATTACTTTTCTAACTGAGCGTGCTTATCTAATAAAATGTATTAGCAAGAGTCATCGCTCCAATCTTTGCCTTTCTTTTATAGCTGCAGACTCATTTTTCCTCTCCTGTCTAAAAGAGGAAGAACAACTTTGCTTTCAGCCTGCGCCATTGTAGGGAACTCGTAACCACAAACCCTTCTAAAAACCTAAAAACAAGCATCTCCCGGGAAATGTAACTACACCTTACCATTGACACATCCCACACAAATACAGTATAAATGCAAGCAACAGCGTCAGCCAGCTGTGTAGGCTACATCATAGACGTTGCATAGATTCACCACAGAAGTATAATTTTGTCACAGTGTGAAGCTGTGGTTCTGCGAGCTGTGGCAACATGACCTTTTACCCTAACATTTTTGGTCCTTTGTCACCTGCTGTAGACTTCTCCTAAATGATGGGTGTCACGACTGAGAAAAAAGCACTGGTGCACTACTTCAGAACCAGTGTAGAGTTATTGTGCAGGAAGAACATCTTTTCCTGGAAATTTCTTAAAGAATCTTCCTCTTGAAGCGCAGTGCATTCTGGGATTCCTTTGTTATCGCAATGATCGATTGTGTAGAGATGCTTGCAGAGATGGATGTGCTCCCAGACTCACACTCCGCTTTGCCATTTACCAGCCGTCCCTCTATCAGAACATCAGGCTTAATGATGTCATTTTTATGGTGCGCTCCCATGCAGAAGGGCAAGCCGAGGGGGTTCATGTGGGGTGGTTTTGGTGGTGCAATGTTCCCACTGAGAAGGCTCAGAGGTCAGCTTGTTAACAACGACTCCACTGGTGAAGTTTGCTTACTTGGGAGGAGCCACCCTTTCATCTGTGCCACTCATTATCACAGCTTGTGCCCCCCGCTGTCCCAAACAAGGCTTTCTGTGTGCATGATTGTGCATGTGTGTTTTACCAAACCTTTTCATATCTCGCACTGACCTTGTTTTGCCAGAACTGGAGCGCAAAAATTGGACACGTGACTCAGGTTGAGCAGAGCTGATCGAGGCTTTTCTGTGTTTTTGTTTGGCGACGTGCGTGAGGAATGGATTTATCTGGACAACCTCTGTCACTTTCTGTAGCTCCCTTGCTTTCCCAGGCCTATAATAGCCACAGCCAGCATCTTTTCTGAATTTTTTCTTCTCCAGCTGTCAGAGCTCCAAGCTTTTACATAATCATTATTGCAAAAGAATGTACATCTTGAAAGACACTGAGCAGATATGGAAAGGTTCATGGAATGTGGTTACCACTGGGGGGATGTCAACAAGGCCACATATTTAGGAGTTGCCAGAGAGCAGTAAAGTCAGCAGAAACAGTGGATGTCCTGTGGGGGAACAGACGAGTGAAGATCAATTGCTTAGAGATAGAGGAGTGTTATTTTGAGAAAAAAGTCAGATAGACACAGGCCTTTTTGTGTAATGGATTAGAGAGAGTGTGTACATGCGTGTGTAAATGAGGATGTGTACATACTCTGTTGTGCATGTGTGTGGGTTCAGTTAGACGGGTATGTGTTCATTTTGCTATGTGCCCTGATCAGAGGTGGCCTTTTCTCCAGAGAAGAAAGCAGCACACTGTCTTCATGCTGTCGTGGGTCTAAAGTCTTGCCTGGTCTGACCTGAAACTGGACTTCCATAGCTGGAGCTTTGTGTCTCTGCACACTGAAGTCTGGCCTTGTTCCCAGCTGTTTGTTCAGCTGGCCCACCAGCGGGGACACCAGGGACTCAACTCCACCCCCCACCCCACCCCACCCCCCACCCCCCTCTCAGGCGCAGTCGGACACCTCCACTGCTGCACCCACCTAGGTCACCAACCTCATGACCCCACTCAGCCGGGGGGTTATTTGCTCCAAGGCAATCATTTAAGAAGGCTGTTTTGTTCAGCCCTGATTTGGTGCACAGTCTCCGCTTAGGCTCTTGTCATCAGTGCCATTGATCTGCTCTAAATGAGCTGATTAGGAGGCCTGCATTTTGTTCCACTGAGTGGGCTGGTCTAAGTCCTACTGAGCATGGCAGGATGAGGAGGGGGTTATAGGGATGAGGAACAGGGGTCAGAGGGCGCACAGAGCAAACACAGTTGGGCATTCACGTTCAAATATGCGACATGAAATTAGTGGTTGTTTGAAGAGAATTGGATCAAGCCCGCTTGTTGTGTTTGTTATGTCAGCTCTAACCCCTGTGGCTTTGATGATGCTGCAGTGCTCTCTTTGATTTTCACCAATGGACGGCACTTTCACCTTGGCTTTTGGCTTATTCAGACTTCTTGTAACCCTTGTGTTAAATAAGAGTTTTTGTGTTCATGTATATCCTGAACCATAGATTTCTGTCTAGACGTCTTTCTGCTCAAAGTGGACTTTTGATGCTCATTTCCAGCTCCACATTTGTTCTTTGACTGTGGTAGAAGAGTTCTACATTTTTCACACTTTACAATCATCCTTATTTATATTTTACCGGGAGCTGGTGCAATCTCTTCACTCCATCCACTGCCTGAAACAAATCACTTTTAGGCAAGGTTCTTCTGATTGGCTGTCCCTTTCAAACAGAAGGTTTGAAGGAAGGGTGGGTGGATATTCTGTGCTTACAGTCAGAGCTATGTGTCTCATATCATATTTTGCAGGGCTAAGTGTAGATAAAAATTAAGGAATAAGGTGCTAGCCAGTTGGTGATAGGTTCTTACTATATATGATGAGTAATGCCGATCAAAGCTGCAACCAACAAAATGCTTTTTAAGAAAGAATTAAAATGTCTATCCCATTAAAAGCAGTGCACACCTAGCTATAGGTGCCATTTAGGCCATTGTTGGAGATGTGAGTTTCACTGAAGTCATGCTCTAAAACTGGTCTCTGACCAGATTAAGACCGGCTTATTTTCTTTTACATCACATATGAATTTGTCTCCATATTTCAGTTATTTGTATCATTACAAAACAACCCAGGTTTGAAAACGGCAATGCTAAGCTACAGAATTCTTGAACCCTTTGTTAGTTAAAACCAAACCTTGATCTTTGATGCCCACCACCCTGTGTTTGTCTTAGTTAATGAATGCATGCACGTGTGCAGGAGCTTGTATATTTGTGCATTCATGTATGTTAGCATTTCCCTATCAGCCCAGGGGCCTTATAATTACAGTCTTAGTGTAATCTTATACTCCCACCACTCCCTGTTTAAACTGAGTCCTCCTTCTCCTAGGTCAGGGATTAAGGATAAGGCCCTGCTGAATGAGCTGCACATTACTTTGAGACATCCTCAGCGCTTGTCAAGGAAGACTTCAGTAATATCAAAAGACTGGGGTTGGTCTAAAATCCAGAGATAAGGAGATGGGGTAGTTAATGACAGACAAAAAAGGTTTGCCTATAATTACTCACACAATTTGTCGCTGAGGTCTTAACAGAAAGCCAGTGATGATATTATACAGTATATCAGTGTAAGTAGGACACATTTTCCACAAGCAATAATGAGGCCTTTGAAAACATTTCCTCCAGTGTCAGCGTGAAACTGCTCAATTCACTGGATTGGAAGTATATCATGCAATTACACGGTGTAAATAAAGTCATCCTCCCAAGACAAAGTTCTCTTTTTTTTGTCAGCTAACCCTCAGCTATCCTGCATCACAGGTCAAAGTTCGCAGGGGTAGGGCGAACACTCTGTCCTCGTATCTGTCTTCATTCATTAGAGGTCTGGAAGTACTCAGTGACCAGACCTCCTCCTCTTCCTCCTCTTTCTTTTCAAAACTATGTGTCCATTTCTGATAAACAGCTACATCAGAAGAAAGGTTTTAGCAATGTCAACACAGAGCTGCCTGACACGAACCACCAGTTAGACGCTCCCTCCAGTAAAAAACACTGAAAGAAGTCTGTAGCAACATAAAGATTAACGAAACAAGTGAGTTTCATTCGCGGTTTGTCAAAACCTGGTTCCAAATAAATTTAGATTCTGCATTACTGTTTTTATTTTAGATCAATGCAGTGCAGCACAGACCATTAACAGACAGCACACTCTAAGAATCCGGTAGCTATAATAAGTAGTTCTTAATAAAGAGATTTTATTTATTGTTTTTGTAACCTTGTGTGTTTTCCTTGAACAAGATATTTTAATCTCAAGGCACTTCCTGGTTAAATAAACAAATACAATAAAAGTAACGAGCAAAGGTCTACAAGACCTTTGCTTTTTTCCCCACTACCTCACACTAAAGTACGCAATTTAAGCATGAGACAGATAAAGTACAGAGAGCCCTAAATGTGCACGCATAAAGCCTTTGGAAACTTCAACCATATTCATGCAAACAACTGAGCATGTGCTCATGAATATCTATTCCACATCAAATCCTGCTATGTTCATTAGGACTGTCTAATAAGCCCTTGTTTTATTGTGATCTTTAGTGGCTTTAGTTATAATCAGTGGCAGAATCACAAAGAGACAAGGCTGGGGTGGATGTATGAGCTGGCGAAACATCACACTTAACCAAATGTGCCCTCTTCTTTTTTTCTTTTTTTTTTCAAACTGATAGACAGTACTTCAGCACGTCGTATGACTTGTTATAATTTACACAAAAGAACTGCGTATCTCTGTTTTATACCACTATTTATACCATTAACGCTCCCTTTAAGATCTTACATGGATAATCAGAAATGAAAAAGACATGTGCAAATATTTCTTCCTCAGAAACAAATTCACTGTATAATTGAAGAGATAATGGCTAAGAGATAATGCCCGTTGCTTTGACTATGAAAGGTTGACTTCACCAAGCTAAATCTGGAAGCCTTTTATGCATCAGTATGTAACAAAAAGATCAAATAGTCCTCTAAAGCCACGACATGCAAACTTGCCCTTTCAGAGTAATTTGCTAAAGATTCTTGTCATATGGTTCTCACTATAGAGAACCTACTGCTTTTCAAGCAAGGGTTGAGGAAACAGGCTTATAACGATGCATCAAACTTGGTCCAAACTAGACTAAACTAGATTGAATCAGACATTTGACCAAACCCGACCAGACACAACACATGTGAGGGGGACTGTCCCTCTTCCTCCCGAGGTTGTTATCAGAACAATGATATCACTGTAGTTTTGTCTGCCTGTAACATTAGCAAATCTAAGATGAGGTTTGGGGACAGAGGAAAAAAGCAGAGCAGCAAGAAAGATGGGAATGAGACAGAGCGAAAGATAGAGACGGGAAAGAAAGATGCCTTGAAAGAAAAGGCCACAGCTTCGGAGAGAGAGAGAGAGAGAAGGAAAAGGAGAGAGAGAAAAGCTTCGAGCAGCGGCTTGGCTGAACTCATCGTGAACCTCAGCAGATTTATTTTCTCCGAAGCCAGTTGCTTGCTCAAAGGGGGCCAGATTTACATGCCTCTCCCAGGACTGCTGTGAAGCTCAGCTAAGGGAGCTGAGGATGGGACAAGTGGGCTGAAGGGATGGGGTGGAGGAAGGTTATGGAGGTGACACGAGTAGGAGTCCATCGTTTGTTGATTAACAATCTGCACATATGTTCCACGTGCCCTTGTGGAGAATTCCAGTTCACCAGCTAATTAGAAACACTCTCTCCATTAACTCGGGTGTTTCATTTAAAGCCTTGCCAGTCTTATCGATGGGGCTGGTGTGAGCTGATTGATACCCTGCTCTCACAGCTCACTAATTACATCCACTGTGGGTGTTTGTATTAAGGTTGTGTGAATTTATTTTTAATCTAAGCTATGTACTGTACACAGTAATATTAATGTTTGTAGATTTCTAGACTGGCTTGTTGTCAAATCGAGCATAATTTTACAACAAAATTGAGGATTTTTTTCTTAAATTTCTGCATGCATATCACATTAGAAATTATAGTAACATTGATTTGATCCATGCATCTAAAACAGGAGTATTCAATTTTAAACTTTTCCTGGTGCTGCAATCTTCTCTTTTCTTGAAAACTTGCATTCGGTTCTCGGGGACATTCGTCCGTTGCCTACAGATGGCATTTGGTGTTTGTTTTTTTTGAAAAAGCCAGATAATCTAAATGTGGGTTTGATGGATTCTGGGTAATTTTGAAGAAATGAGGAAACGCCAAACTAAATTTTGCAGTGATAGCTTCTTTTTTGTGTGTGTGACACAAAATGTGAGACCGTGAATCCAATAAACACACCCGCACCGCAAAAAGATTTTGAAATTATGTTCAAAACAACTGTTAGAGGAAGTGAAATTAATGTCTGAAACCCTATCATTTCATGAGAAAAATAACACTTTGTTTTCCAAGAGAAATTTTGTAGCCAGGAGTCTGCTTTTAGTGACCAATAGAGGAACTGCGCCCAGTGGTAGCCGCAACAAAGAGTAGTGGATACATGCAGGAATCTAGGAAGATTTTATAGGCAAAATAAGTCATCTAAATACAATAAACCAATAATCATGTAGTGCTTTAAATGCTACATCATTGTCAGCTTTTCCCTTTAGGGCAAACATAGGAGTTAACATATAATGCCTTGGAACAGCTGTCCACTTTGTGTCCAAAAGTTGACTTCACTCTCAATTTAAAAAGGATTTCCGTTTTTCCTCCAGTTGTACTGCCTGCGCTGTAATTTTAGAGGATAATACTGCATGCAAGCTCACACTGGAGCCCGCTGAGGAAAGGAGGAATTAGCTAGCTGTCCTACACCTCTGACTCAACTCTCTGTGAACTGCCTGTGGAGCCAGGGGTCAGCGACTTTGGGTTTCATATCATTTTTTTCTCTCCCACTACTTTGCTGTTTTTGCTAAGAGGTGAGTTTTGCATGACTGAGGGAGGCAGGATGAGTCACGTCAGCCCCACACCGCCACCCACTCACCCAGACATTTCTCCAGCACTTGGTCTGTCTGACAGGTAGTAACGCTGCGTACGCCTGTAGGAGCGGTCCAGCTGTGAGCCAGAGAGTTAAGAGGTGTGAGGGTGAAAGGCCAAACAGGAGGCTGGAGTAAAGCATTAGACCGCAGCCCTTTTCATGCAATTTGAATTCTTTGTTTTTCAAAGGGGCTGAAGGAACACACAAAACACACAATATTTTCTGCACTCAACAACACCTTTTCAAAAAAAATTTGTCTTCCTCTACGTCTTCATGAGCTTGTAAAACTTGAAAAATGTACATTTTACCTCTCCCACTCCAAAAGCACAAGTGCTTAACGAAACTGTGTGTGATTTGCTGTATCAGCTGAATAAGCAATGCTTTGTAAAGCTGTATTTTCTGGTGTCTGGGGTGATTTTTCAAAAACAAGGAAGCTAGAGAGGAAATTATTTCACCCTTTAACAGACAGCTGCCTGCTCACGGGTCAGTCATTACATGGCTGCAGCCAGATTTTGCTGAATCCCACAGAAACAGCTGTATCTCCAAAAAGCCCCTAAGCAAAAACACTCGTACACTATGAAATTTATTGAACAAACATGGTAAAAAGCATTACTTAAGTCAGTTTGTGTCATTGGAGATACATCAGCATGCTGAAAAATCTAATAAGATGCCTGTACTTAAGAAAACATGCAGATTTGTTGCCTTGGAAAAAATACTTAAAGTTTACTTAAGATAGCTAAGTTAGGCCAACTTAAATTAATTTATGTATTGCTCAGAAAAATTGTTAAGATATACGCCATGCCATGGCAGTTGACTTGTAAAAAGGCTTAAAAACTATCTATGGCAGATGGGCAGTATTGTCAAATACTGCCCATTTGCCATAGATAGTTGCCCCTCAAAAACACAGAGGGGAATAAATAAATCAGAGAATGTGAGAGATACATCTTAAAGATACTACTTAAAGAAATTACAAGAAAGCCAAATGAAAGAAAACTATACCAAATACTGACTCTGACGCTTGTTAGAATTGTACAATGTTGGTTTTGCCTTGTGTTCTGCATTTTCATGTATGTTTGCTCTCGATTCAATAAATCACGGCACCTATTTGACATCTTCTAGGTAAAGCATATAGAAACGAGGCGTGGCTCAATACTTTTGCACAGTACTGTAAGTGGAGTTGGACAAACTGGATTTTTCAGGAAACATTTCCAGTATGAAGACTCCTGAATCCACTAAAACCACACAAGATACACAAGTGCACAGAGACACATGGCTATGCAGAGTAGGAGGAGCAGATCAAAGAAATGTGGTTAAAAAGAACACCCAGGGACACCCAGCTCCACATAAACAGGGGATCTCCTTACCAAAAACAAAGAGACCTGAGCAGCCAGCCCACTTCCAGTGGGACAGGGAGGGGTGAAAGGGGCTTCAGAAAAAGTATGTTACATGGGCGGAAAGGTACAGCAAAATCATTCATTACTGTAATTACAACCTGAGCCCACTTACTCTTTCATTCAGCAGGAGGAGGGAAGAAAAGAAAAGGAGGAGAGGAGAGATTAAACAGAGGTGTTAACCACATTGTGGGAAATAACTTGTTCTTTCTTCAAGTGATGAGCATTCAGAACACACACACACACATACAAGCGTCCACAGACATAGGAATAAAAAATGAGAGACACACACTAACACACACTGTAGGGGTTTCTCAATCAGGGTCTCTCAGTCAGGATGCAGTTTTTGCCAAAGGTCTATGTATCCTTGTATTTGCTTTGAGTCATGCGGTCCACCTCCCCTGACTCATTAAACCTCAAAAGCAAAACAGTGTTTGACTTACAGATAAACATTTGTTATTCTGTTTATGTTGTCTTTACTTTTCAATCAAGGCGGCTTATTGGACGGCTTAGATTTTAGGAAAAGAACATTAAGCTGGCTCAGTGTGTATCTACTAGATTTATACTGTTAGCATCAACCTTTTTATAATAACAACAATGAGCTGAAAGAGCCCAAACATTTTAGCATCTTTCAGCTCATTATTTTGGTTTTGTGGCCCCTTACCTACACCAATCAGAAGGTAATCAAAGTCTGTGATATCTATTTACCATATAGGAGATTGATGTCTTGTTATGAAGAAAGAGTTTCTGCTTCCAGTTTTTATTCTACTTTCCTTTAATGAGGTTAAAGGTTGCACATAATTCCTAAAAACTTGAAAATATTCCAGTGTTTCTTTTTTTTGATTAAATCAGAACTGTTTCTTTTAATCATTCAAAGCGAGAATATCACACGTTTATGATCATTTAGGTTATATACCCATCGCACCTTTCTATATTCTCAGAGGAGAGATGTCTTGTTATTTGGCGATGACTAATAATGGGCAGTGGTTCAGCTTCTGTTTGTGGACTTTCTGGAACATGTTGACTCACTTTGTGACAGCTCCCAGTCTCTTGTCTTTTTACTGGCTCTGCTCAATGTGTTTACCTTGCTCTTCTCTCTGTGTCCCACAGGACGTCTTAAATGCTGTACTGGATTTCCCTCTGGGGGGAGGGTAAAGAAATGTGCGACAGAGAGGAAGGGAAACAGTAGCTTAATAAGATCTGAGGACAACAAAAAGTACAATGCCAGGAAAGTTCACCTGCCGAGCCACATTCTGCTGTGGTTTCATATGAAGCTGTTTCCAGTCATTCATGAGACCTACAGGTGTTTCATTTGTGACAGGAAGTAAGCCTCCGGTATCTTGTAGAGTTTATCAAGAAATATGATAATGCTAATGCATAGGAAAGTTCACAAGGTGTCTGATACGGTGCACACATGATATGCTTGTGAGGATGTTTTTACATGTGTGTATTCTGTCTTTTAATGTGCTGTGTGTCCTTTGTGCTTTGTATGTGGTCCTTCTGACTTTTGGAAACAGAGACAAAGAATAAAACTGTTTCCAAAATAGCTGGGAGGCTGTGTAAAATGTAAATAATGATCACTGAAACTTTATATTTATTTGAAAAGAGTAAAAAGGCAACTTTAAATTCCTCAAAATGTACATTATAATCACTCTTTGATCTACTCAGGGAGAAAATAGACAATGCTTCTGTTGTCATTATTGGTGGAGGCTACGAGACTCACTCTCTAGGAGAAATCTGAATTTGTACAGTGCTCACCTCAGGGTTTTTAAAAACATGGTAGGTTGCACTTTGTACATACACAAGTGGAGGACACTTGTGTCCACTGGAGCACAAGTGTCCTCCAGTGGACAAAAACAGTACTGCAAACTGACAAAACAATGAAATCACAGCAGAAAGCCTGTTTAAGGCCTTTCTTACACCTGAGTGATAAATATAACCTGCTATAATATGATATACTTCAGACCCAGGGTTTACGGGGTATTTATGAGAATTCATATTAAACCTATTAACAAGTAAAAAATTGTGTGTTTTTGTTATAACAATACAGGTCAATGTTCCCAATTATGATGAAAAACAAGTGTTTCATATGTCTTGAAATTACTTATTAAGATTTTAAAACATTTTTAAGTACTGGGCAGTGGTGTAGTTGTTGCCTCACAGGAAGAAGGTACTAGGTTTGAATCCAGCCATGTTTTCTCTGTTTCTGTGAGTTTTCTCTGGGTACTTCAGATTCCTTCCACAGTCCAAAGACTTGCATGGGTTTAAAGTACTGACTTTAATGTGAAGAGTCTGTCTCTGTATGTTAGCCCTGGTATATATTGGCAAGGGTGTCCAGGGTGTGCCTCTAGCCCTATGACAGTTGGATAGACTCCAACCCCTTCTCAACGCTGAATCAGATAAGTAGAAGATCAATAGATCCTTTTGTGGCACAGTCCGCCCCTAAAACAATGCTAATTTTAGTTTGGATTTTAAAGGCTTGCAACCATCCTGTAAAGTCCAGGGATAGTGTACATAAACCAACAAAGCAGAAGCTTCTTGTAAGATGCACAGGTGTAGGATGTGTATTTAAAAAAAAAGCTGATGTAAAGGGCACAAAGTAAAGGAAATGATCTGGTCTGATTACCCCTTGTTGACCCAGGCATTTATAATGGTGAGTATACAGTAAAGAGAGTGAGCCTTTCAACCAACAGCAACTTAAGCATTATAGTGGTGCTATTTAAAGCCGCCTCGGTCATGAGATCAGTCACGAGTCATTAGATCCTTATTAAAGGCACTGCATCTCATGAAGTTTAAAGACAAACTCAACTCAAGCAAGATGTGGCAAGATGCCCTCTGCAGGCTTCAGACACAGGCTGAACCTGCTTTTTATTAGGCATTAATATTTATATGCTATATGCATTGATGTTACTTCATCTTCAATTTTTTGTTTGCTTTTTTATGCTTTCAGGGAGGGTGTCTGTAGTGGTCAGAACATCTGCGTCTTCCACTGACCTGAAACAACTCCTCTGCTTGCATACATGCCGAGCCTCCACGCCTCAGACAGAATCCAGCTCTCAATAGCTGATTGTATTTACTCCTGTGAAGCTTTGCGTCTGATCTTCTCTCCTTCCGCCCACAAAATGGCTCACCCTGCTATGGCCCATTTGGTTATATACATAGACACACGTGTGCACAGCCTCTGTATGAAAAACAAATGTGTCATATGCTCTAAATATGAATACAAACAGTCACTCTTACACACAAGCATCCGAGCATGCACGTAGAACCATACAGCACCATCTCGTCTCTTTTCTGGTTACATCTGTGGCCCAGATGTGCTCTGTAGTCTGAGGTGCTGCTGAATGCAGGATGTTTTGCATTCCCTCTGTGTGGAACATGTGAGGCGTTCCTGCGGGCTGTCCGTCTGGCTGAATTAGTCTGTGTGTCATGGGGATCTGTTTGCCTCAGCCCCTTGTTGGCTGGTTCCAGGGGCTTAGGCACGTCCATTAGCATGCTAATTCGGGACAGATGTGGGATGCTGAATCAGGTGTTGAGAGGAAACTCCGGCCCTAGCAGGAGGGAGAAACCACAAGCCCTGTGAGGTGGCCTAGCCCGTCATAACAAAATCTTCCCGGCTTTACTTCCTCTGCTCCTGCTCTTGTTGCATTGATCTGGATATTCTAACCTACACTGAAAGGTACATCTTCCTTATGAATGGAAGGAGTCTGAACGTTTGTACCATTTCTGATGAAGTTGATATTAGTTGACTAAACTATTTGCTGATTGAAGTTTGCACTTTCCCAGTAAAATTATGGAACTCTTTTTTTTTGGATACCTCTCAGTTTTACCTCCAAATAATGGTGCTTACCATGGCCAGTATTGGCACCTGATATTGGTAACAATACCAGCTGACCAATCAATTGCTAACTGATAAATGCAATCTGACTAGTGTGGTGGTGCAGCAGTTAGCACTGCCTCATCACAGCAAGAAGGTTCTGGGATTAAATCCAGACCAGGACCCTTCAGTGTGGAGTTGGATGTTGTCTCCCTGCCTGCATGGTTTCTCTCCAGTTTCTAGTTTTTGCAAAGACATGCATTGGTTCTGCAGCTCCCATTCCAAAAATCTATGTTTTATTTACAATAGAACATAGAAAACAAATGAGATGTTTAAGCTGAGAAAATTTATCCTGTTAAGAAAAAGTAAAGGTCATTTTGAATTTGATGGCAGCAACATGTCTCAAAAAAACTGGGACTGGGTCATGTTTACCACTGTGTAGCATCACCTCTTCCTGTCTGTGAAACAAGGATACCAGCTACTGGACTGTATGAAGAGGAACATTGTCCCAGCCTTATCTGATATAGAATTCTAGCTGCTTAACATGTCTTAGTTTCATTGTGCCAAATGCTTTTAACCTGTGAAAGGTCTGGACTGCAGCAGGCCAGTTCAGCACCCGAACTCTACTATAAAGCCATTCTGTTGTGATTGAGGCAGTATGTGGATTAGACTCTTGCTGAAATATAGCTTCCCAGAAGAAAAAGTTCCATGGATGGGAGCATATGTTGCTCTAAAACTTGTATATACCTTTCAGCATTGATGGTGCCTTTTAAGATGTGCAAGCTATTAATTCCATAGGCACTAATGCAGTCCCATAATCTCACAGGTGCAGGCTTTGAAACTGAGCATTGATAAGGGGATGGTCTCTCTCTTCTTTTGTCCAGACGATGCAGCGCTCACTGTCTTTTCCAAAAAGAATTTCAAATTTCAATTTGTCTCAGATTCCCAAAGCCTAAGTAGTGATTTCCATGACAGAATCATGTCTGTTATTAACGCAGTGCTGCCTGAGAACTTGAAGATCACAGACATCCAGTATTGATTTTCAGCCTTGTACCTTGCGCACAGAAATTTCTCCAAATTACCTGAATCTGTTGATATTATGTATTGTATAGAAACTTATGTGCTTTTTTTTTTATATTCGATCGTGTTACTGACCTGTTGCCAGTGTATCTAGCAAGTTGCAAAATGTTCCTCCAGCTGTTTCTTTTTACCATCATTTACTTTTCCAGTCTTTGGTTGCATCATTGCATTCTGTTTTTATTCACATTTCAAATAGAATGCAGACTTTCTCAGAACTGGAATTGCAAATCGACTACAGGTGTAAATACAAGTGTGGATGGTTGTCTGTCTTTATGTGTTAGACCTGTGATGGGCTGGCGACCAGTCCACTGTGTGTCCTGCTTTTTACCGTGCTGAGATGGACTCCAGCACCTCCATGACCTTGAATTGGATAAGTGAAAGAAAATGATTGCTTACAATCCTCGCACCTCTGCAGAAAATGTTACACCCTGACTGCCGTATGAGATTCACCAAGAAGCTCTTTTTGAAGCCACATTAAAATCTGATGTTCCCCAGAAGATCAATGGTGACAGAATAAATACATATTAAAAATCTCATATTCAGAATTAATATTTAATGCAAAATAAATACACAAAAATAAAACGTGCTTTGCCTTTACAAGTCAAAAATTTATCAGCAAGATCAAAAGACAGATGATGACTAAATGATTGTATCAGCAAATCCCTGTGAACACGGAGCACACACGACAACCCTGCCTACTTCTGCTCTTTGCATTAGTCTCGGTTGGCGTGGAAAATCTGCGGTTAATGCTGCACGAAAACTGAACAGGCATACTTCAGATGGCACAAATCCCATCGAGGAAGTGAGAGGAACATGAAGGGGATATGTGTTAGCGGAAACTGTGAAGGAGTGATAGATATGTGACTTGTCAAAGCTTTTCCTGTCAGAGCAGTGTACAAAGACTGTGCTTATCACAACATCTGCTGTAGCTGAGTGACTGGTTAACATGCAACAAAGATGATATTTGAGCAAAATAAATGGCAAACTCATTGCCAACTGTAGTATTACCATTGTCCTTCTTTAAAGGAACTCCACAGATTTAAAGTCATGTACTCTTCTGTGGAACTGGTCATTTCAGACAAACCGTCCAGGTGATGTCATCAAATTAGCTTTAAAACCTTAAAGTAAAAGAACTAGCATTGCAGACTGAATGTGCAAATGATACATAGGATTAAGTGACTTTTTGTCAAGCATAAAAACTGCATGCATGTTATTGCAGCATATATTCCATACCAGTTGGACAGTCGCTGCATCGGATACGTACTTTTATAAGTATTTATGGCAAAATTTCGGGTAAATCTTGCCCCTAATAGCAGTTGGAAAATAAATTCCACTGGCCTGAAATTTAACATCAAATACGCAACACTCTTTGTAAATATCAACCACTTTGAAACATATTTGACCCCCTGGATTAATCTTTCGTTCAATTCTTTCCATTTCTCATTTTTCCCTTTTCCATGACTTCAGTCTCTTCACGGTTTGAGTGTGTTTTTTTCCTCCTGAGTCATTCTTGTCAGTCTTACCATTGCTGAAAATTGTTAAGGCTGTCGGCCGACAACCGACAGAGTCCAACTAGACACAAGCAGTTGCTCCCCTCACACCACCTGCTATAGGGTCATGGTCTTAGACTGCAGAAGCTCAGAATGTGTAGCCTGTGTGTTTGTGTCCATGCATGTCTGCATATAGATCAGTAAAGGAACACGCACAACCGACCCAGCGTGAGGCTTCATTGTGTCCTAATCAGTATACCAGGAACTGAATAACCAGTATGTCCTCCATCCTTCGCTCCAGTTCACCGAATAAAGCAAGATAGGGAAGGCGAGAGACCGAGGGCTGGAATTCCCCTTTGATCAAAGTGTCCGTTAATCAATGGGATGTGGCGTTGTTGGGGGTTTAAGAGTGGCAGGAGGCCGCTGGGGCTGAGAGCAAGGAGAGTGCTCAACTGTCCTCGTCGCTTTCTTTCTCTGGTTGCTCGTCCCTAATAACGAGCTGATACAGAGGTCGTGACCTGTTGCCAGGGCTCATACTTGAAAGACGCTCCACCCCCCTCTCAGAAATGTATCCATTTTCATTGTCTTACACAACATTGTCTTTTCTTGCTGCCCAACTTGATTAAGGATATGGCGAATGAGGCATTGGCAGTGGAGTAGATTAAATACAAGACTGGACAAAGGACAAATTGACTGTGTCAGTATGTGTGTGTTTTACGGTGGCAGCATCTGTTGCTGAGATGCTGTGATAGTTTTGAGACTTGCAAGAGTTTTCTGAGAGTTGGAGGAGGGGTGCAAGCAGGAGGGGAGCTGTTGGTTTCAAGAATCTGGTGTCATTTACTCTATTGTACTGAGCCAAAGACTGTTGATCAGAATATTCAGCTGTTAATGACACTGTTGTGTTTAACAGCTGGATAACACATTTTTTCTTGGAAAAGCTGTACAACAAGACTCTGCAGTCTGTAATGGAAGAAACAAAACCTAAACATTAGGTACCAATCTTTGGCTGACAGTAGTTGCATTCATCGGTCAGGTTAAGAATGATGTTGGGAAGAGGTGTTAAAAACACATCCAACTCAGCAGAATAGCATGACTAGGGGGGAGGTAATGTAATTGGAGTCCAAGGTGAAAACAAATCTGCACCTACGTTTTTAAACTGAGCACAAATAATTCAAGAAAATAAAATTCCCAGAGAATGAGATAAATTTTGAGGAAAACAAACCAAACCCAAAAGAAAAAAAAGTTGAAATTGGGACATGAGATCACATTTTAAAGTCTCTTCAAAATGTGGACAATTTAAAAACCTAAAATGTGTCATAAGATTTCCTTAAATGATTGCATTATAAAGGGAGTCTAACAGGAAAAGAGGAGTCTGGTTTCCCCCCAGTCTGAACTCCATGTTCAGTTTGTCACCATGTAAATATAAACTTGTAAACTCGGCTCAGCACAACTTCAATGTGTTTGCAAGACAAGTTGTTCATGTGACTTCTGTTATACAGCTGGAAAACAGATACAACGCATGTGTAACGATTTTCACTTTTTAGATTCCAACCCACAAGACCACTTTAGCTGGACATAAAATCAGCACAGTTTCACATTTGATTTCCCAATGGATGAAAATTAGCAAAGTATCTCCACTTTTGGAAAGTTGGTTGTAAAATGTGAAAAAATTTTACTAATTTACTAAACCAAGACACTAAAATTCGTCATTTTTCTATTCGTTATATCTCATGAGGACCGAATTGGACAGTAGAGTGTGGAGTACAGAAATCAAAAGGATGGACATGGTCTGCAACAACAGCCAAAGGCTGCACCCTTTAAAGGTTGCTACAGTGGCTCATCTACCTCCATCTCACCCTATCCCTAGCTCTGTCACATCAACGCCTGCATCTCCTTCAGTGCATCCATGCACGTCCCATTGTCTCTATTCCCCCTGCCTAGCAGCTCCATATTTTCCCCTAATACATCCACTAAACATCCTCTGCACATATCCAAACCATCTTAGCCTTGGCTCTCTAGCTTCCTCTCCAAACGCCTTAACCCAAGCTTTACCTTTGGAATACTCATTTCGCATCACTCCCAATGAAATGCTAAGATCTTCAAAGCAGCCACCTCCTATTTTTGGGTTAGGGTTGCAGTCTCCAAACCAGTCATAGTAGATCTCACTACCACCTTGTAAAACTCCCCTTTCACCTTCGCTATCCCATTATAAGACACCCCTGACACAATCTTTTGGTTTGGAAGGTTGACCAGAACCAAGTAATTTCAAAGGCAGCAAACAAACAAAAAAAGTCCAGGCAGGAAACCCAAAAGATACCAAAAACATAAATCCACTGAGCACATCCATGGGAAAGGAGAAACAAATAACACAGTATGACTCAACAAAGAACTTAGGCAACTGAGGCTTTAAATAGACACATGAGGCAATCAGAGAGATGGAAAGTACCAGGGTAACCAGATACAGCTGAAAAGTGATTAAAGAAATTAAAAGTAATGGCAGGGTACAAGCTACAAAGGATGAATGAAACAAAACAGGAAGCAACGACATGTGGAATCATAAAACAGATAAAGACAAAGCAAGATGTAAGAAGACACTAAGAAGACCAGACAAAACCAAAATATTAGGAATCAAACATAATAGTTCAAACCTTGAAGAAACTCGGTGCGGTCTTCTGCTGGTGTAGTCCATCTGCTTCAAGGTTTGAGATGTTGCGCAGTCAGAAATGCTCTTCTGCATAGCTTTAATGTAATGAGTGTTTTTAAAGACACTGTTGCCTTCCTATCAGCTCAAAGCTCCTCTGGCTTCAACAAAGTATTTTCACCCAAAGAAGTGCCATTTACACTGGCAGGTTATTTTGTCCATGTGCATGCTTAAATGCACAGAGTTGCTGTCATGTGATTGGCTGATTAGGTAGTAGTTTCAATGAGCACTTTAACAGGAGTACCTAGTAGATTAGCTGGTGAGTGCAGACAAATAAATTCAGTTGTTTTAAAAATGCATAACCACTTCAAACAAGGTCGATATTAGAGACAACTGCTCCTTACTTAAACAGAATAAGTCTTCTGGTACCAATTGGAACCAGCTGATTAACATCAGTTTTACTTTTATTCCTTCTATGTGAGTTTGGCCTTAACTTTTTCATCATCTGAATCTGTGACACAGTTGCTGCAGCTTTGGGAGTCCCCTTGCGGAGGGAAATAAAAACAGCAACTCACGAAGGGCAGTGCAGTTGCTGTCCAGCAGAGGGCAGCGTACCCCTAAAATTACAGAATGGACTTAACCTTTTCCGGCTCGGTCAAGACAGAAAACTGCATTTGCTATTCTAATCTGTTTCCTCTTTTCATTCCTTTCAGCTTTTTTCACTTTCTCTCACTCTTTTTTAAATTCAGGCCCCATGAGTCTCTCTTTCTCTGTCAACATTGCTTAAGTTGCACACAGACAGACGATACCACAGAAGCAGGGAAACCATACCACCGTCTGGTTCTTAAGTTGTGCAGCAGAGAGCTGTTTTTTCTCTTCTCTCCTCACTATAATAATTTCAGCTCTACCTGACTCTGCTAAAGCCATCACTCTGCCCCCCGCCCCAGCTGAAACTTTGTGTCTTTTTTATTTTTATTTCTTTTTGTGACCCTTACTCTTTACATGTCTCCTCACTGCTTGTCTCCTCGCCCTTCTCCCTCCCTCCCTCTAAACGTTTTTGTTGCTTTTTTTCTTCTAAGTCATAATTCTCCCTCTGGCCCATTCTCTCTTTATCTGTCCAGTCACTCCCTCCGTATCGGCCTTTTCCATCCCTTCTGAGCCCAAATGCTGTCAAAGTCATTGACTCCATGGGTATGACATCAGCTCCCACTGAGATGAAAGAGGCTGACATCTGATCTGTCAAGAAAAAATGGCCTGGGGGGATGAATATGTGTGCATGTGTTGTTTTGAGTCTTTCCACCATACTCATTACACATTTCATCATAGTTCTGCATCTTTCTACTCTGAGACGAAGTCAGCATTTAACTGCAATGCATGTTTGCATTACATATCAAAGCTTCATTATTTTTATTTATTTATTGTTTTGTTTTTTTGTTTTTTTTTTGAGGGGGGGGGGTACTCGTCTTGGACCTTTTCAGAGGTTTTCCAATTACATGTGGGCTGGATGAATATGCAGTCCTGTTTCTGTGATGAGCACATAGAGGAATATTCCAAGTGTTGAATCTTGATTTGATTTTACAGGCATGTGGATCTTTCACAGTCTTTCACAGCAAAAATGCTACAACATCGAATCAAAACGTTACCCTGTTTTTAAAAAGAGAACTTCAACTCGACGGATCTCAGGCTTAGAAGTAGAGCGTTCTCAAGTTTGTTGACTACTGCTGCAAAAGCTCCCTTTCGTTCTCCACCCGTATGCTGTGCAGGCAGCAGGCATTGATTACATGAACTCAAAGGACCTGCTGGGGATGTATGGATATAAAGTTCACTGCTGTGTCCTGGTGTTCGTCCATGCAAAGCTCTAAAGGTCAAAACCCTAATCTTAAAGGAGACTGAAGTTAATGAGAGGCAGTGTAACTGAATTTGCAAGGGTGTGACATGTGAACAACCCACAGATGTTCCAGGGAGGTTGTGTTAAGACAAGGGAACAATACATTACAATAATCTAAATGTGATGAAGTAAAGGAATGAATGACAATCTCCAATTTAGGGTATGACACAATGGATCTGAACTTGGTAATACTTCTTAAGTTAAGAAATTAAGAACAAACCAGAGACCTAATGTGAGCATCCAAAGTAAAAGCTGAATCAATGGACACCCCAAAGTTTCTGATATAATATTTAGTAAATGTGGCAAAGGGACTTAAAGTTTCCATTTCCTCGGGCAAAAATCTGTCAGGGACACAAACCAGGGTTTCTGTTATCTCTTCATTAATTTGGAGAAAATTCGCAGCCAGCCAATTTCTATGAGAGTCCAAGCAACTACATAACTAAGTAAGTTAGTGATATCTTGAGAGTTAAAAGAGGTTTATAACTGAATGTCATTGGTGTCGCAGTAATAAAGATATCACTAAATTTATTTAAAATGTGCTGAAGGGAGAGCTGATGTAACAGAAACCGTGAAGGCCCCAAAACAACCTTACGGTGCAAGTACAGGAGGACTTGCACTGTGTAGGATTGTTCAGACATATATGAGGAGAACCACTCTGAAGCACCCACATTATGTGATGAAGACAATGTGGTAGTCAACAGCATAAAGGGCACAGGTCAAGCACAAAGCCACTTCAGAATCAGAATTTTATTCATACTGGCACCGTGCTCGTAAAGTTGGTAATGTCTGTAATTTGGCACTTTAGTGTGGACTGTTGGCTTCTTACTCTGCTTTTAAAGTAGGACAAATGAAGTGTCTTACCTGCATGTTAGAAATGTTATTAGCCTCCCAGCTTCATTGCAAATCATGACATTTCTTTACATGAGCATTGTTGTTTAACATCTTGAGCTGTGTCGTTGTTTTCCTCTCTTTGGATTCTAAAGATCACCCACAGAGGCACACATGAGAGAGTATTATCTTTAGTGTTGCACAGCAAAATGTGTATTTTAGGATATTTCATCATGAGAAACCATTTATTTTCTAATGTGGTTACATTTTTATTCATGTGCATGTGAATGTGCTTTGTGGCTCCTGACTAGTGGGTCTTTTTAACAACAAAGCATGTTTATCTGCATTTACCACCTCAGCCTAGCAGATAACAAAAACCTCTGAGCCCTGACTGAGCAGGAGATTTATGGCATCATAAATGTCTGGTTTGAGAATATAGGTAACAGTTTCCCTTCCGGCGGTCACTTTGTGCTTTGGTTTTCTCTGTCAGCCTGTGTAAACAGCAAGTGCTAATGAACACTCTGCAACATTTGGCATTGTGTTGCATATACAAACTTTTTTCTGATGTAAGAAAGTGCATAGATTGCATCAAATTCTTCCCAAATCAAGACATGTCAACATGTGTGTGGTATCTCTTAGAAAAACAAGGCTGTGTTGGTGTTTTTTCCTTTGTGGGGCATTCACACTCTTCTGACAATTCATCAGGGAGCAAAAGACATCAAGCTTTAAACATGTGGAGAATACAGCAGGGGGGTTCAGACTGTATAAAGATCTGTGTGGGCTTTACACCTTCTACTGGAACTCCTTTCTCACTCTGCACTGGCCGTCTCCAGCACCACATGTCTATGTGTGTGTTTGTATTAACACATTGACACAGGTCTCTCCAGAGGACCAGAATAAGGAAAGAGAGTTGGAGAAAAAGGAAAAGAAAAGCTCTGTTTGACCTCCATGGTGATAGTGTGTGTGCCATCCAATTTACAAGTGCTTGGTCTTGAGTGTTTCCATTTTACAGTGCACTTCAGTGAGGTACTTTACTTGCAAGGGGTTTGTTTCAGGTAGAGAGAGTTGCTGGTTGTTTCCCTCTGTTCCCAGTCTCTGTGCTAACCTAACTGGCAGTAACCTTTTATTGAGTTGTTTTAAACTTCCTCTCTGACTCTAAATTAGAAAAAAGGGCAAGCAAATATCCGTGACTTTAAAGATTTTGCATTTGCTTCCACTTCAGTAAAACCAAATTACTATTTTTTTTCCCACCACTGGCCTCGTATAAAGTTTAAAGACAGAATGAAAGCCAATGTAGCCATGATAAAAGTGCACAGAAATGGGCATTTTCATTTTTGAATTCTTGTTTCTTTAAAGCAATGGCACCCAAGCTTCACATCCTCTCTGTCTGTGTCAAACAAAGCACTTATCAAAGCCGGATCTTTACATCCCTGCATGCAAAACACTCTGTAACCACTGACACTGGACCAGACGCAGGGTGGGACTCAGCCAGAATATCCCCGGAGGAGTACAGCCTTCAGGCTAGAGTCACAGTTTTTAATGTTGGGTTTTGTCCATTTAATGCTCTCATACTCTCCATTGTCCTCGAGTTTTCACAGCTCCCCATCCATAGAGTTTCAGAGGGTCATGTGACATTGCCTCATCCTCTGCTTGCAAAACACCCTGCTTTTTCACCTCCACCCTTTTCACTGTGTTTTTATCCAATTTTCTCAGCACATATGCGTGCTATCTGGCAGTACACTCTAATTCTATCTCTCCCACCATCATTATTCGTCTCCTTAGCTTATTCCCCACTCGATTCCCCACTTCCCAGTGTAAACAGAGAGGGTATTGTGTCACTGCAGATCTTGTCTGTCCTCAGCATTGGCTGTTTTGTCTGTGGGAATCACCATGATGGATTGAAATCACTTCGATATCTGCAATGCTCGCAAGTGGATGCTCCTACTCACTCTCACTTGCACTCACAAAAATCCAAGGGTATTTAGTTAGGTGTGTTAGTCAGTTCTTCTGTCTCTACATCTAGTGGAACACATACTAAAATGCGCAATTGTTTTCTTGCAAGGATCTAAAGATCCTTGTCTACATGAAACTACAGCCAACCATCATGTTTACAATGAGAAATAATTATGAATCATCTGATCTAACAATACCAGAAGGAAATTAAGTGGATTTCACTGAGACATTAGAAAGTGCTCCAGAGTATTTAGCTCTGTGACAGCTGCAAAAGATCTTTCTAAGCTAGCCTGGTGACAAATGAGACCATCACATAGCTGCAAGGTTAAAAGGTTGAATCCCTCCTCTATCTAAAAGTGTTAGGAAAGACACCGAACCTTCCCCTCTACTGCACATGTAAGCCGTCTTAAAGGGCAGCTAAATTCTCAATTGCATAATCCATGGGATGGAGCTCTAAAGTATCACATATGACACTGGGAGCTTGTCAGAGTGAAATCTTTTTTGACTGAAGTTGGGAATTTGTGACCGCAGGATGTGAACGTGGCTAGTTTCACAGCTTTAGTTTGGGTGGAAAACTATATTCAACAATTGTGGTCTGGTGGTTTGTGGACTGGCTACGATTTGCACTCCGACCAAATGTAAACACTCTGGCCAGATCACCTATGGTAATTCGCTGCAAAGCACGACCACAAGATTCTGCGTGGTAATTTAGATCTTTGCAAGGCTTCGTCCTGCACACAGACAGGCATTAACCCATGTGCAAACACACATGCAGATTCTGTAGAAAAACACACGCTTACTTATGTTCTTTAGAGATACACACTCACGCGTGTGAGTCACACTCGTGCATGCACTCCCACGTGCAGCTTTATGAAATGAGTGTTATTGTGGAGTGGCTAAACAGTCATCACTGCCTGGACCTGTGATTTAGGGATCATTGCCTGACCACACTCATGCTGTCTGCCTCCAAGGACATTGTCACTAAGCACACTGCACTACATCTCACTCACCAGACGTATTTTCCAATAGATCCTAAGCGCCGCTGATGTTGACAGTATGCACAGTGCCAGCCCAGACTTCTGCTTTAACGTCTGTTGCACATGATCAGCATTAAGTCACAGTGTACACACTAATGTTGGTGCTGCATCTATTAGGAAGCTAGAATTTGTTCCCCGATCCTGCAGGATGTGCCAAAAAGCAGCTTATAATAAACAAGGAGTTTGCCATAACAACTGGAAACATGACCAAATGTTAATATATGTGACTATAGGCCAGAAAATTACTTTTAAGCCAGAATACATAGCATATATGGCAAACAAACAAAAACAGAAACACCTTACTATCCACCTATTTTATGCATGTTTCCACATTAGTGGAATAATTTTTTTAAAAAGGTAAAATACTGCAAATGTAAACAGAGCTTCTTTTTTTTTTTGCTTTGTTTCTGCTGCACATAGATGGAAAAAATAGTTAAAGTCAGTGGAAACATTTCACTTCAAATATCTTCATTACAAACATTTGCAATATTTTGTCAAAATGAATGGAAATGAAACATTTAATTATATTTCCTACAATGCTGCTTGATGTTTTATCTGCACTCTTTGGATGACTCACTGCATGATTTTCTTTGCAGGCATAATGATGTGGTAGCGCTACAGATTCTTCCCCTGTTTAAACTTGCTGGCAGAAATATGCATCACTTCCACTTTTCTTTACCGATTTTCTGATAACTTGTTCAAGATTGTAATAAACTGGAATGAAACCGAGGTCGTGACAGGTTTTAAACATTTTTGTTTATATTCTAACAAAAGACAGTCTATATTCCACCAGGAGGGCTTAAATAACTTGAGAAACCACCACCACACTTCCTCATATTGATGAAAGTGGCTGTACGAACATTTTTGTCATCCATTAAAACTGCTGTGATTTTAAAATTGTCAAATGAACCCACCTTTAGTTGTGCAATCGCTCCAAAAATAAATCTAATGCAGGACAGTGGCTTTTGGACTGTGTGTGTGTCCTTTTACAGCAGTGACCAAAAGGGAGATGACCCCTACCTTCACTGCTGGCCTTTGTCAGCTTAAAGATGCACTGTCGCTCATCAAGCAGACCACACACAGAGTGAAAAGAAGCACAGCAAACCCAAATAGGAAGCAAAGGAAATAAGAGAAAGGCAAAGGGAGAGGAGTTAACGGTCTTGTTATCACAGAGGGGGGAAAAATGAAATGGTGAGTAGTTTTTTCCGCCATAAAAACTCATAATGTATGTTCATCAACTCCCCTCGGTGTCAAACGTGTTGTCCTTTGCATTTCTCATCCACAGCAGTGTCCTCTTTCTCACAATGTTGCTGTTTAAGTGAGTTTGGTTTATTTTCTTTTTATATGGAGTTTCCATCATGCTCCACTCCCTCTGTGGTTCCAGCACGGCTGGCCAAATGGCAGTAAAATGCTCAAAGGACATCAGAGAGGGAAAAGGAGACCTATTTGTTAACCTAACAAAATCTCCAGTAGTTAAAAAGCCAGTCAACATGTGAGAGAGAGAAAGAGCAATGCTCTGCTTTTGTGCTATAGTGAAGGCCAAGACAAGTGGACTAAAAAAGCTTCACTGTCAGTGTAGGTCAGCCATCTAATTTCAGTTACTTAATTTGTGTTTTTCTCTTTTTTTGTGAACTGTCAGATAAAAACTCACTGAATTAAATAAGCAAAATACAAGAGGAAAAGAATACACATTAAGAAACAAAAACATGACTCAAACTAGAAGCTTTGGTCATATAAAAAAAATTTCAGGAGTCATCATAAAAACAACCTCTCTTTACTTGTTTGCTCAAATTATGGCTTTCAAATGCAAGACTGGAATGACTATGAGTGAGTTTTTTCCCTGCAGTCTGCTCCATTTGGATGTGAAGTGATTGAAGACTGAAAGCAGATTTTTCTGCTTTTATTTTGGTTTGTGGAACCTTGAAAGTGAAGCAGCACTGACACATCTGTGTCACTCTACCCTCTATCTGAGTCATGTCAACAGAGAAGATTCCTCCATATGAAACGTTCCAACTGGACACACAGTCTGATTTCACTGATTTCAAACATTGCAAAGTAACACTCAAACCTGTGTCTTTTGTCCCGTAAACTTCACCTAACCCGCAAGTGGTTACGCAGATGGCTGCCCCTCCTTGAGCCTGGCTCTGCCGGATGTTTCTTCCTTCAAAAACAGGGAGTTTTTCCTTCCCACTGTCGCTGTCCTTGCTCAAAGGAGTCGTCTCTTTGATGGGGTTTTCTGTCCATTATTGTAGGGTCTTTACCTCACAGTATAAAGTACAGTATTTTTTAAATGTTCTGTGTGACTATATTGTCTCTTTTCATGGCTTTTTATTGATGTGCTAAAATGCATTCACAACAGGTTGTCTGCATGGGTGTACTGGATTTAATCAAAATAACATATGCTGCATGTAGACAGACAAGCAGTGCAACAGTGAGGGAAAAAAGGTACACCAGACTGTGGCCTTGCAGAGAAAAGGAGATTTCTTCATTTCCTTAAGAAATCTTCATGTATCAAACAATCATTGTTCTGTTTTATTATCTCTGCCTAATGTCGGCTACAAAGTCTACTTTATCTCAGACTACTGTCATATACCACTTCCTCTCAGCTCTGACGATGGGTCACTTGGATCTCCTGGGTCTGCTCAGTGACCCTGTCACAGTCTGGGTCATCACATAGCTCTGCAAGTTAAATAGCTGTAAGAAAACACATTAATCTGTGAACACTTGATGAAACTGGCCTTAAGCTCCCTCTTTACTGTCCTGCCTCCCCCCAGTGCACTGGCAGCTGTGCCCGAGAATAGGCATGTAAACCATGTAGGCCTGACACCAGTTGTTTTGACTGAGAGCACTGAGGCACTGACTTATTGTGCAACACAAGGCAGAGCCTTTTGGCCGGCCAGCTATAATGCCAAAATCCCTGCTGTAAACTCACCCTCCCAGTCTAAATCGATCATTTCCAGGATGAAGTTTGGAAACATTTTCCCCAGAAAGTTGCAGTTAATCATGTTAGAAAATGTTGATACACAGAGTCAAGGGTATTTCTCACCATTAGACTGGTGTTCTTAAGAAATCCACAACCATTAAAGTCACGTTAGTACTGCTCATTGTTTCAAACAACTGCAGCCATATCATCCTAACACAAAAAGAGAATCAAGCATTTTACATTTAATGGTCAACAACCAGCGAAACCCAGTGAGCCTTTTAAAATGACATTTTTGAAACTATGTCTGTGCAGTTTACAATCAAAATAAAGGTATTCACATGCAGTGTGAATCCCGTATCAATCCAAAACAACAGCAGAAGTTTATTAGCATGGACTGTGAAGCATGATGTCATCCGCTGGTTAGTGAAGTCCTGTTGTGAAGCCTCGTTGACCTGCCCTGCAGCATCATCCTTTTGGTCACTAATGGGACCATAATTTATGAAGCAAACATCATGTTGAATTTATTAAGACTTGAAAATAGCAGCGGAGACTATAAACTCATCAGTAGAGTATTTGCTGAGGTCATAGATGAAGTGAGCATTAGAGTCGTTTTCATATAAACTTCTATAAATCTGACTTGTTTTTGCAACCACAGTATCCCCAGTAGCCCTCACCTCCCTGAGGGCCATTAGACAGAAAGCAGGTTTAAGGAACTTCTTCAGTGGCTTCTCTTTATAGATCTAGAAGCTGAACACATCTTTCATATGGGTTTTAGCCATGCAAGCAGTATGATCAAGCCAGTGCCTGTCAGCTGGTAGGTCCAGTATTCAGACCCAGACTGAAATACTGAAGTACTTTGCAAAAGTAACCCTAATTTCTTTATATTTTTCTTGGACAAAATGGGATGCAGTAATTTATTAAATTATGTGCAAACATACATGTAAATACAGTATATAAGGCAAAAACACAGCTTTTACAACAGCCTGAACTCTCTTGGGCAAGCTTTCTAGTAATTTCTTCAGGAATAGTTCTCCGGTTTTCTTGAAGGACATCCAAATCTGCTCTTTTGATATTGGCTGCCTTTTGTTGCATTCTCAACATTTGTGTTCATAATTCCATCAACTGTGAGAAGCTCTCCAACGCCTCTGGCTAAAATGCAAACACAAAACACTCCACTGTGAATCTACACCTGTGTACAGATGCCTGTAGAGACTCATCATTATATCTCTCTCCTGACCACCTCCATACATACTGACAGTGGTTTCAGCCAAAATTTTCAGATGTGGATTCATCACAAAAGACCAGTTGCTACAGATTTCCCTGTGTTAGTGTAATTTGGCGCTCCTCAGCCCTTTCTCTCTGTTTTTCTTCCTTAAGAATTGCTTCTTGACAGCCACCTTTCAAGTGAGCCTGTTTCTGATGAGGCTCCATTAAACAGTGGATGGATCACCTGGACGCCCAGAAGCATCTCTCAGGTCCTCTGTCAGGTCTTTGCTGGATTACTTACTATTTCTCAAGAAGATGTATTTCAGATACTGTTGATTTGTTGTAGAGAGTTTTTTAGGCCTATCACTTCTCTTCTTTTATCCTCAACTTGTCCAGATTACTCAAATCTTTTAAGGACAAACTGTACAGTTTGCTGAGACATGCAAAGTTTTTGGATAATAGTTCTTTGGGATTCACCTAGTTTGTGGAAAAACATTGTTGTATGCATATCAAACTGTGTTATCTTTTTCATGGATTAAACTAAAGAAATGGAAACAAATCATGTGTTTTTATTATAGGCTTCTAATAACAAAGTGCTTAAAAATATATTTTATAATTACTTAAGATTCTTTGCCAAGTTGTCTGTTACATGTAGACACAACACTGGTTCATCCTGTGATTTAAGTGCCTTTTTATACTTTAATGATTCATAGGTAAGTGCCAACAAACAAAGAATCATTCCTGTGAAAACGGTCAGACTGAAGGAAAAGGAATAAAGAGCAATCAAGGTCCAAAGAAAGACTTTGAAATACCTTCAGAAATGTAGAACTATAGCCCATGACCACATATAAAAAGATAAAGAAGTGAGGGGTTGACTCAAGACTTTTGCACAGTGCTGTATCTCTTTGATGGATCTCTCCATGACAGTGTTGTAATAACAATGGAGATCATTTACGCTTTAAAACAGCCCCACCATCAGGTCAAATCTACGCACTGTATTCTTCAATATTTTAGTGAACAAATAGTCAACTTTACCTTCAACATCAGCTTAACTTTGAACTGCTAGAAATAGTTACTACATGAAGTTGGTGCTCACTAAAAATAACTAAATAAACACGTGTTGTTACTGTGCCTCATATCTCTGTCCACTTTTTGCAACATCATCAGCTGAGAAGATTTTTGTGGTTATTTGTGTACAATCTCGGTCTCTGTCTGAATATGTCTTCATGCATGCCCTCTGTATTTACTACTTCAGTCAGCGGACGCAGCAGGGTGTGTCACACCACTGCATGCTTGTTACATTAACAAACCAACTTTAAAATAAAATATGCCACAGATCCACTTTTGGCCATATTTTAATTAGATCTTTTTATTGTTGCTGTTTTGTTATTACACTGAGAGACTTGAAACTGAACTGCTGCTGTGTGCTTAGTATCAGATGCTGTGTAAATGTAAAATGTAAAATTTGGGTATAACATGCAACTTTTGAAATGCACAGACAGACAGAGAGACACTATAAAACGTTCCAGATGGAGATATGCAAAGTCCATGAGTAGAAACCGATCTTCCCACCAGGGCCACTAGTCTGGCTTTCTGATTAGGCCCCATTTGTTTTCAAACTACACTGCTGATTAAAGCTGCTTGACTCTGAACTACTTCTGACATTTGAGGGAATCCTTCTGAGGTTTAAGGAAATAAGACCAGGACTCTGAAGGGGATGCAAGACCTGAGCCTACTTGTATTTCGTTTGTGTGTTTTCAGCTACTCCCAAATGATCCCCTAACAATTCTTTTACTGCCTAGATAATTATTCAGTACAGTGGCAAAGCACCACACATTGGTTTAACAACTTTTGATTCCAGTAAAGCCCAGCCTGCAAGCTTTGCCAATAAACATACAAACTGTAATTAGGCTACTTAAAACCTCAAATTTGGACTTTTTAGTGCTCACACATGGTGGTCTTTAAATTCTTGATATCAGAGGTAATATACAAGCTGCTTTTAAAATGTTATTTTAAAAGTAAAAGGTACTTCACAACAAAAATGCAAGGATATCAGAACAAAAAGTTACCAAAAAGCAAGTTTGAAAAGACGAGTTTGTCACATTTAGTTGTCAGCTTTGTGCTCTTGCTGTGCAGCCAGCGGCTGCTGAACACACGAGGTCAAGGACCTCAAGTTCACTGATGTGTGCCACTGCTTGACCATTTGGAGCTCTTAAAGTTAAAAACATAATCCTGAAGTGGGCCCTGAAGTTACTGGGGAACCAGTGCAGCTGGGTCAGCAAGGGTGTGACCAACAAGTCTTGGAGCGGCATTCAGATCATTCTGCAGATGTTCCAGGGAAGTTTTGTGATGTAATGTGATGAAATTAAGTGATGAAGATAAATTTCCAACGCCAAACATGACATAAGAAATTCAACTTGGCAATATTTCTTAAGTGAAGAAAGCTAAAACGAACCAGAGATTTAACGTTAACATCCAAAGTGACCAGTCTTCCTGATAGAAGATATAGCAGAAGAGTTTTCATTAACTTGGACAAAAAAGGCGCACAAACAAGGATTGTTGTCAGCCATTCAACTGTTTGTTGAGTCTAAGCAACTATGCAAGATCTGTAGCTTAGAAACATTTTGTAACTAAACAGAGATATATAACTGAATGTCATCAACATACCAGTGATAAGAAATGTCCTTAAAAATGTTCAAAATGTACTGAAGAGGGTGCAGATGTAACAAAAACAGTAAAGGCCCCAAAAGTGAACCTTGTGGCAGGTCAGGTCCAACATCAACAAACTGCACAGTAGTATTTGCTGCCATACTTCTCGGTTACGTGGTATGGATAAGGATGGTGGTTCAAGTACAGAACAAACTTTTCTTTGAAGTAAGAGAATTCTGAGGGAGAAAAGGCAGGCATGCTTTTTGCCAATGCTCGAAATTTAACAGCAGTAGACCAACCACTATGGTTCAGACTGAAAATCTAAAAGAACTATATAATAAACTGCTGTAAAATTTTCTTAAGATTTTTTTTTGATGATGTATTCTAAATTTAAAAAAAAAAATATTGTGGTGACCTGACATCTCCTGTAGCCCCATTTTTATAACATCCTTGGCCTTAAAACATGAAGATGTTTCGTCTCTCCTCTGCAAAATAAACTCGGGTTTATAGACTATAGGGATTTTTTTTTCTTCAGCTAAGAAATATTCACTGCTCTGTGTCTACATCCTAAAGGGAAAACCCAAGTCTGCCTTAATGCAATATCCTGAGCAGCTCCTGCGCACAAGAGGGGGGCCTGACTCCTGGAGAAATTTGATCCTGCATTCGGCCCTTTAAAGGAAAATGGGATGAGTCTGTTGAATGGAGCTGTGAGTGAGTTTCACTGAAGTCGCTGCGCTCCAAAAGAAAACGAAGGACGGCACCGGGACGGACCGACGCAAGACATGAAAGCAAAGAAATGAATGAGAGAAGCGAGTGGAAGTCGACGCGGTGACGGAGACGTTATGAGCCGAGTTGCGACGAGTTGCCGGGGAAGGTGTCCGTGAGAGGAGAGACTCGACTGAGAGGGGGGCATAAACAACGAAGTCACAAGGTAAAGTAGCCATAAAGTGGTCCATTTTAAAAGCAAATGACATTAAGTGATCTATTTCATTTATATCTTCAGTCACTCGCGTATTTTTATGATCGTGCAAAACTGAATAAAGTCGCGTGCAGGAGGCTGCTGGGGACAAAAGACGCCGATTTACGCAGCTGTGTATTTTGAGAGGTGCCTGATGGCTCGGTGAACTTTTTTTTTTGCAGACCTACGCTTTACGGTTGATGCTGTGCTGCTGAGCTGTGCACACACCTGCTCCTTGTGGCCCTTTTTTCGTATAAAGTCTCGCCCCTGGGTTAGCTCTAAATACGTATATTAAAACTGCGATGCCTGCATGTGAAGTAAGAAGGAAACAGCATTTGTTGCAGTGGGTTTGCATGACCTTAGTGTAAAGTGCGCAGCTTTTCTTTTTTTTTACCCCATCATCTTTTTTAACATGTGGGGAAATCATAAAGGCTCACATTGCTGCTCCAGATCAAACTGACTTCTCTGGCAGGAGCTATTGCTGTGATTTAACACATTCTCAGGCTGATATATAGACCCAAGATATATATATATATATATGTATATGTATTCCGTTCCACACAGTGTGTTTAAGCGTGTCTCCTGCTATAACTCTTGGATTTTATGTCAAAAGCAAAGGCTTTCTATGCCCTGCAGTGATAACTGCAGAAGCCAGGACTTAAAAGTGTGTGCACAGGACAGAAGAGTTGCAGAGGTAGATGTTTACACCTCAGTGCAGAGGAATGTCAGGGCCTGTATTTAAGCCTGAGACTGATAATGAGTGTGGTCAGTTTGCTGAGGCCTGTCATTAACCTGGGCTGGGAGAGAGCTGCAGGTTTGCTTGCTGGCAAAGGTTAGGAAGAGGAGGAGAGGATGTGGAGGAAAGAAGGGAGGAGGGTGGAAAGTGAGAGGTGTTGGAGGAGAGGTGAGTAAGACAAGACCGATAAGATAACTGGGGAGGATAAAGGTGAGGTGTAGCTGAGATTTTAAAAATAGCCTAAAAACTTCCACAAGGCTCTGCAGTGGTTTAAATGTGTAATTTTAGAATTGTAAAGTTACCCTTTGAATATAACTATAAAAACAACAGCAAATGATGTTGTTTTTCTATGTTTCTATCATGAATTGGGTCAAAGGTTAATAAATAGTGAGGCACTGATTCTTAAAAAAAATAAAAAGTGTGAGGCCTACCTGACCAGATGGGAGTCAAAAGTGGTCCCCCTTTGTTAAACACATGAGGCCACCGAGGAGACAATAAGGCAATATTTAACACACCCACACTTGACTCCTCGTGCTCTCGGATAGTTCTTCTGTGTCAGCTCTCATGCACAGAGGGATCTGCCACGCTGACACAAATCTGCTGTGACTGACCCAGATTTACGCACACGCTGCTGTGCTGTCTGATGGGAGTCTTTTTCAAAGTGGGGGGACATGCCAAAACGCAGGGAAGCCAAGTTGGACCTCTGTGGAGACAACAACATTGGGGATTTGAAATGTCTGGTGGGGATGATATGACTGAACCACCTAATCACTTACATCACCACAGCTGCATGCTCAGCAGTGTGTCAGTGGTGTGCACGCACATGTGTCTGTTTCCAATCTAGTCCTCTGTGTATCTCCATCTGCGCCTGCCTGTGCTCTGGTAAGCAAGCGCTGAAGAGTTACGACTGACCGCGGAGTGTGTGTTTGAATACGTGGTGATTAAAGAGGTTCATGTCAACGAAAGGACTGACTGGAGACTCTTTTTTTTGTGCGCAGAATGGCAAAGGTGCATTCACACGCTGTCCACACAAACTCCTTTATGTCAATCTGTGATTATGAATAAAACCTCTCCTTACTGAATATCAAATCTCACTCAGTTTGAGGAATACTGCAGTATAACTGTCAGTGGGAAGCGGCCGTCTCCAATGGCAGCCGTAGAAACTATCCTGCTGGGATCGTTGCGGTGGCGTTTCCATCCAGTCGTCTTTCCCAGTGTTTGCTCTGGCTGTGGCTGTGTGCAAGTTCTTGCAGCTAGATGGAAGTAGAGAAGCTCCCAGGGCCTTCACATCTATCTGCTGCCAGGAGAGCACTCGCCGTTCTGCGCTACATCCCTCGCATGCATCTCCCCACACAGTCCGCTCTGGGTGGCCCAAGTGTTACCAAACATGGATCTACCGTGCAGATCCTGGAAAGCTTGTTTTTGTTGTCTTGACTTTCTTTTTTTTCTACCCCTACCACCTGAATGTTTCCAGCACAAGAGAAGATACTTGAGTAGAGAATAGTATTTATCAGATCATATTTAACACTAGACTCAGTGGAAAATTGCCTTCTGCATTTCTGTAAACCATCCCATGATGGAGGGCTATACTTGAAAAGGATAAAATGACTCCAGTTTAATTCACATTGGGCTGTATTGCTCCCACACACCTTGAGACGAAACTAATTCTTGACAAGCTGGTGTTGTGGGGTTGATTTTTATCCGCATGCAGTCTGAGGAAGTGAGCAGAAAGCGTTTGTCAATTTCTGTAATCTTTATTTGCCTTCTCTCCTCACCTTGAGCAAGTTTAACTTTACACTTGCTGATTATTCAACTGGGTTCCTGGCACAGGTTGCCCTTCGCTTTAACAACCTTTAATGTCTCCAACAAGCAAAGAGCACTAAAAGAATTGGTTCAGGGAGAATTAGCATAGCAGTGCTGAGAGTGTTTAACAAGCAAATGGCTTGTTTACACCCAGCTGTTTTAGCTCCTGGAGGAGCATCTGGCCTTGTCTTTCCCTGTTCTCCACAGTATGACCCAGAAGGGCTTATTCAAGCCCAGGGATCCAACCTCTTACCCACAATGGCGTCTGGCTTTGCATGACCCTCATACCCTCCAGTTTGCCCCAGAGAGAGACAGAGACACAGGGGAACTCTTGGTAGATGGACCTTGACTGTCCAGGCTGGGTACAGCGGTTGGCTGGTAAAACCTCCACTCGCATGACTTCTGTAATTTGTTTTCTAGGCCTGTATTTACGAGCATGCTAATTGTAGGGAGCGCCATGTTGCAGTTATAGTTGCCGGACTTTGAACGTCTGCTGTTCTGCTGACGGTGTCTGGCTGCACTTTGAGACTGGATGTCTTTCTGTCTGAAAACTCTGCTTTTATAACTTCCTTGAGCTTCATTTGTTTTCATTTTGATGTGCAAATGTTCACACAAACCTGCACATTAGGCACACAACCTCAAAGCTGATCATTAGAACTACTTTTATTTCGGGATAGTCACACTTTTGAATTCACACAGCAGGCCTTTAACCTTTTTAAATGAGTATCTTGTCGAGGGAAAAAAAGCCACCAGTCAATCGTCCTCAGGTAAAAACAACTTGAGCGCCCCAGTTTCCCACATTCAGAGCTCGGTCCATTCACTGTCACACATTCTTTCCTCCTTTCTTTGCTGCAGCAAGCTGGTGCCCCCTCCTCTTTAGCTGTGATGGGACTGTCATGCAGAAAGACACTATTGTGCTGCACAGGATCCCGTTTTGCTCCTTCCTTGTAATTAAGAAGGGATTGCATAGGGGGGAGGGCAGGGGATTGGGTTAGTAGGTAATTTGGCTAAAAAGCAGAGCACTGACCTGCTTTGTGGCTGGCAGACCTGAGAGCCAGTACACATGAACCGGCTCCCCCACTGACAAAGAGTCTCCCTGCTGAGGTTTTGTTCAGTGTGTGTGGGCATGTGCAGAGACCAAGGAAGAATGGGAAAGGCAAAAAATAATCCTGTGGTGATCTCTCTACAATGTTTATTTATGTGCCTAACACATGTGTTTGCATGTGCGTTTCTTTTTGTGTCACAAAGCAACACAGAAAGTAAGAGGAAGCTTTCATTAAACTTGTGTCATTGTGGATTCATCGTTAGTATTTGCCTTACTCACGTTTCGTCAGTGAATCATGGGAAGTGTGGTCAGCAAAGGTTTTGTGCTATAAATGAAAACAGAAGCTGAGCCTCGTAAGGAAATGCCTTTCCAGGATGATTTTTTTTTAACCTCCTGCTCAGGGATGTCATTTTCAGTCTTTGATCAAATTTGCAGTTTTTCAAGTTTGTGCAGCCCATTCATAACTATTAAAGTCAAACCATGCAGGCCCAAAGTTTACAAGCACATTTGTGTTTTCTGTATTTCAGTCCAGAGGAAGAGCCCTGAATTCTCGCCATGGCTGATGTGTTGGAGAGCAGCGGGGCAGGAGCCGCTGGAGCGGCCAGTGTGGATTGGCAGAAACGCTGTATCACTCTTGAAATGCAGCTGCTGAGGTTCCGGCTCCAGGCAGGGAAAATCCGAGAGCTGCTGGCAGAGAAGGTGAGAGTGAAAAGCATCATGGGTAGTAGTTACACATAGAAACTCTGCCCAAAATCCCCAAATCATTCTCTTATTCACTCATTTACTACTCCCTCTTTAAAAGACACTAGAACTGTATTGACATTTGGGACGTTTAACAGTTATTGGCACAATTTTCCAACTCTTACAGGTTCAGAGTCATGCTACAGTAACGTAGAACTATGGTAATGTTATTTTAGAATTTAGTGCAAATGCTAATTTGTTCATTTCATTTTGGTAAAAGCATAATTCAGAGCTTAATTAGTACTCCATAGTGTATTGGTTAACACATTTGACTTGCATGTGAATGGTTTTGGGACTGGGAAGAGATGCAAAACCCCTGGAAGAGTGGTGTTAGGAAGTGTCTTCAATGAGGTGACTATGCAAATTATGGAGCAGCCAAAAGAAGTTTAAGGCTACGTCCACACTAATGCGTTTTCGTTTGAAAACGCATCGTTTTCTCTCGGTTTTGGCCCCCCATCCACACTGAGACGGCGTTTTCTTCAAGGAAAAACGCAGCGTTTTGAAAACGCTCTTGAAAACGCATACATTTCAAAAACGGAGCTGTCCTGTCCATTTTAGTCATGTGATGCAGTCATCTGACCAATTATACAAAGATAGATAGCGGAGTGCATTATACAGCAGTTGTTTTGATTGTTCTCAATTGTGACAGCCCTAAAATAGATTAATATCAGTTTGTACGTCCTCCAGATAGCTTTTCTTCAAATTCTTTAATTCTCACTCGCTTTTGCACATGTGCAGGACTGGAACGTAAGCGTTTTTGGCCGTTTCAATCTGGACGCACAACTCTGTGAAAACGACTGAAAACGCTAGTGTGGACGTAGTCTAAGTGGCTCCATGGTGTAGTGGTTAACACGAGACTGATTTTAGAGTTCAGACGTGAATCTCTGTAGAGTCTAAAATGTGACCTACATAAATTGCTACATTGTTGCCAGCGTTGATGGTCATGCATGGTGCATTATCAAAACATATTTGCCCCACATATCCATTCTGAAAGTTTTTAGCAATCTCCTTCTTGATTTTGATGACATCTATGAGTCCTTCCCTTGAGGTGGTTATGCTATCACTGATAAATTCAAAAATGGTGGCAAACAGGTAGGCTAGAAATGCATACGAGAAATTGACAGGACTGAACAGGCCAATAGTTCTAGATGGCACTATACTGAGGTTTCAGAGGAGTGTGCAGTTACTAAGCACAAACAAGATTGATTTAACACAGAAGTGTAAATTTCTTAATACACAGGAATGATTCCCATTTCAACACCAGTCAAGCTCTTATGGGGCCTTTATAATCTGATCCTTATTCAGTCAAAGTGACACAGTTATAGCTGTCATGTAGTGGAGCTCAAATCCTGTCTTATTAATTTTTGTACAAGGTTAAACATGTGTACAGCTGTGGCTCAGGTGGTAGAGTGGGAGGTTGGTAGATAGGTTCCTTGACTGTGCTACCAAGAAATCTGTCAAACAAAAACGTGGTAAATTTGTCATAAATTATTGGTTTACAAGCCTCAGAACCATTTTCTTTTGTAAGGACTGAGTTTTAAAAAAAATTCTAGAACTTCATGAGCTAACTGGATTTACAGTATGTGTTTTGTTTGGCTTAAGCTACAGGCTTTATCACATGTTTGAGCCTAATATAGCAGTGATGTGGCATGAATAGTTTAGTATGAACTACTTTTGGCTTATTGAACCATAATATTATGGAAATTTGATTTAAACTTATCATGCTACTTTGATCTGCAAAATTAGACATGCCGCTAGATGTTCTGAACAAACACTGTTCAGATCACATTGCTTCATCACCTTCTTCTTCTTGTGATCTGGCAGTGTGTTTAAAGTGTTTTGTGCATGAGGAAACTATTAAAGCACGTGACTCAGTTAGAAATACAGGTGTGGATGACTGTATGTTTATGAGTGCAAGGGAAGACAGATGAGCGTACCCAGCTTATTTGGTAAACACTCGGTCCACTCATTGTGTGTCATCAGAGGTTGGCTGCAGTTTAAGCCAAAAGGAATATTTACTGTTTAACTCACTTCTGGTGCTTCCCCTCAAGCTGGGGAAATAACCGCCAATCGCTGGCCAAATGCTTGTAAAATTGTGGCTGTTGTAAAGCCTGTCTACCAGACACTTTGGAAAGTAATCAGCTGTCATCAGGAGATTCAGTTTTCTGCTTAAGATTTGTTGGTAAAACTGGAAATGTTTGGATTAGAGGAAGGCATGAGTTTAGCAGCAGAAATCAATTTTTGTGTTTTGACCTTTCTACCATTTTAAGCTGATTTACACATGGACGGGTTTTGAGTTCTAAATAGCTCTCGGGTACTTTTATTTGCCACAGTGTTCACTTGCTTTATCATTTGCACTTCCAGATTTGTGGAGTGGTTCAGTCGGTCAGTCATCAGTACGTTTACAGTCCAGACATAACCCTGTAACTGTTGTGGATGGCTACACCAATAATCTTATAAAGAGATAAAATTAATATTGAGCGCAACCGAGTTCATCTTGTATGTTACTGTTAGATTGCAAATGAACTACAGTAACTTAAAAACAATATTGTTACTGATGTAATTGTTTATATTGTTTTGCTCTTTATAAAGCTACCTCTTAATTTCTTTCCCCATGGTATCAAGTATTTTCCTGGGTATTGTTATCAAGTACTGTGCACGTTATTTGAAAGTTGTGTCCACCATATTGGATGTAATACAACCACAGGCTGCTACGGGAAAAGGTGTGTTCCCCGACCTATTGACACTACTTCCTGGATGCTGCTGGCTCTTGTCGGATAAAACTGTAAAGAAGGCGCTGAACCAAAAACCTCTGACTGATTGCTTTAGTTGATACAGACTGCCATGGTTTAATTTCACATCTTATTCACCGCATTGCAAATACTCACTACCTAGTAACTCAGTGATATTAAAACTTGAAAAAGTGTGACAAAGTTTCTGAAGAGACAGTTGCCAGGGGGTCACTGATTGGTCTGTAGGCTGGTGCTTAAGGAATCATTTTCCCTCTTACTGCTATCAGCCTCAAGGAACTATTAATAGCTACTCAAAACCAGTCAGAATATTCATTTTTCCCTCACGACTAGTGGTTGCCACATGGTTAGCAGACTAGACTCTAGGCCTGGGTGTCTGTGATTTTATTTACTTGACCCTACATTGTCAGTATGATTGCCCACAAGTTAATGTCACATGGTTAGTGGTCACATGTCTGCAAAACCTCAATACTGGACATGCTAGGGAAAAATCTGTATTCCTTGATTGGTGGGCAATGGTTCACAGTAGTGGTGTGCGATACTGCATATTTTGGTATCGATCCGATACCAAGTAAATACGGGCCAGTGTCGCAGATACCGATACTTTTCAATAAATAAGGTGGATGCGTCATTGAATTGCTAAATCTCAATTAATTTTCATGACCTTAAGTGTTTTTTGTGATGTTTCCTTTTTTGCTATTAAATAGTTAAAACCCAGGACATAATTAGGACAAAGTTTATAATTAAATAGAAAATGCTTTATTATCAATTTTTTTTTTTTTTTAAGAAAAATCTTAAATAAAGTGCATGCAAACCAGTAAACAAATTAAAACAAACAAGTACTGTTGAGAAACTATAATACAAAAATTACAATAAAAATTCTCAACAACAACAAACAACAACTGGTGAAAATATAAATAATACGTAAACAACTTAACCCTCCCAAAAGCGTCTAAGTCACGTAAGGGTGACAGCGCAACAGCTAAACACAAGAGGGGGGAGGGGGAGCAAAGTGTGCCTGCTCTGGGCTGACACAGCAGCGGCGAGTCCGGCGACCTGGCTTCTTCGTCTTTCCTGAAACCACAGCATTGCAAACAAGAGCGGAAATTAAAGTAAAGAATCAATCTCACCAGGCTAGTATCGGTCCGATACCGATGCCGACTTGGTATCGATATAATCGATATTTGGATCAATCCACCCGCAACTAGTTCACAGAGGTTACTGGCTCTTGCTGGGTGAAATCAGACGAAAGAAGGTGTTGTACCAAAAATAGCAGAGATTACCGATAAAAAAGTTCAGGATATCCTCAAGAACTCGCATCAGTTTCACAGAAGTTGCCTCATTGACTCGTATACCGTCTCCTTTCATAAAGTTTACAATCTACTCCAGAGTAAATAACAGTGGACACCAGCTGAGGTAAACTGCAGACTGACAGAGTCCACTTGTCACAGATAAACAGGGGCCAGAGTTTGCTGTCCTACTGTTAGGATTCTGCACTTGAATTAGGAGGGGTAAGAAAACAGAATTAAGTTGACTGTAACCTCCAATCTCCGACATCTAGCAGAGATATTACACACTGTACCTTTAAGGTCAGACATAATTTGTGCTTGGAGCCTGGAAGGGTAAAATCAGTTCAATGTCAGATGCATGCAGCTGCGCCATGTAATGACTAGAAAAGCTCAGGTCTGGAGTGCATGTGTGAGGGAGCTATACTGTATATTCTCACTGTTTGTTTCTCATTTCTAAAACAGGAGAGTTCAAACTTTTTTATTCTTTTGAAAAGTGACTAATTACTCTCTTTCTCATTTTCTGTCCAATAAAAACCACACATTCATTGTTAAATGTTCTTTTTGGCAATGCTGCTAAAACATTCGTTTTTCTGTGAAAAGGTTAATTAATCTCTCACTTACTCCTTCGCTCGCTCTGTTATAAACATATACACACACTGTAAACTCTGACAAACACAAACACACAGTGCGGAGCTGGGTTTAAGTGGAGTCCCGTGCTGCTGAGTGTGTTTTTTTTCTGAGCCTTCTTGAGGGGGGAGGGCGCTGAGTGACTACCATTCCGTCATGTTATTGCTGTTTGGAAAGACTGCTTCACGCTCTTCATCTCCTCTCTTGCCAAGTTAGGAGTGTTTTACGCATTGACCCACTTTGGTATGGAAAAACATGAAAAAAAAAATTGACGCGGTTGCCTGTGACATGGCATTTATCTCGAGAGGCTGACGGAGAGTGAAGGAGAAAAGAAAGAGGGAAGGAGATGCCCCATTTGCCATGCGAGGAGTGTAACAGGAAGATTACTGCATTTAGGAATTTGTTTGAGTTTTAACTGTAGACTGGGAAAGTGTAACCTATGGTGGTTGGCAGTTAGCCTAAAAAAAAGAAACTTCTCCATAAGAATTGAAGAGTTTCTAAAATAGCAAATGCAGCTTTTGGAGCCACCAAAGTTAATAATTTGAAGGGAGGGCATACATGTGTTTACCAAATGAACGGTAATCTAAAGGGAACAAAACTAACAAACTTCATTTAAACACACTGACTGAAGTGATCAAAGCAATAAAATCCTCCCCGGAAATGACTAAAATAATACATTTAGTTACAACTGACCTGCCATTAACAGCATTTTTTAACAAATATATCTTTTTAACTCGGTACAGAAAAGAAAACTTTAGACGTCAGAGGGACCCTTCACAAGAGGTGACTTTTAGATGAAAAGTTGAATCAGAATCCTTAATGGGAGTTGGTGGATTTGGAGCTTTGAGGAGGTAAATCCAGAAAGTTTAGAGTTTCACATCTAATTAGGCAGTCCTGGCCATACCTCATTCAGAGGAATTTTTAAATTGGGTGGCCTTCCCACTTCTAGGTTTCCTTTCATTACTTGGCTAATTGGATGCTGGACAAATTGAATTAATCTCTCCCATAAGCCTTACATGGCCCCAGGAGTAAAATGCTGTTATCTGACTTAGACAAGTGTTCTCAGTCAGCAAGGAGGGCTGCAGAGAGGTCACCAAGTACACACTGGTGTGCATAAACATTTATTTTCATGAGGAGACTTGTTTGGATCAGCCCCCTTTTAATAGTTTAACTGTAAAAGTCTGGACTTGATATAAAGGCTGTTTAACTTTTTTGTAGCCTATGAAACCTTCTGACATTTTATCGTCTGTCTTGCTGATAAAATTACCTCTTCTCCCCATGTCCGTGGATGTTTCATTGTAAAAAGTTAATTTAAACATAAGGAAATGCATAATGGCAACCAGTGCCTAACGCTCACCTTATGTATGTATGCGTGTATTATTATCATTTCTCAGTATTTTATTTCTTTAACTTGTTTTGGAAAAAAAAAGCGGTTTTAATATTTAATAACTGAGTGGGAGAGTTTAGCTATCAACTGTGCAAAGTTGATGTTTAACATTGGGAGGCAGGTGGAACGCCTCAGTAGGCAAATATTTTACTGTGAAACCCGTTTTTAGACGGTTTATCTTTTACAGTTTTCTCTAATGTTTAATGTAGTGGCCCTTGTGATCAGTGTTAACCATGAGTATTATAAAAGAAAAGAAAATTAATTGCAACTATGAGATTTTGGGATCCTGAAAGAATACAGTCATGTAAAAAAAAAAACATTTTCACAGGGCTTTATCCAGTCCTGTGAAAAATGAAGTGCATCCTTACTCCGTACATCTCTAAGACCATGGAGATCTTTGGTCATAATGTGCAGCACCATAAACACAGCCTATCAGCACAGACCTCTCATACTAACTGTCAAGCACGGTGGTGGAGGGATGATGTTTTGGGTTTGTTTTGCTCCCACAGAACCTGAGCATCTTGCAGTTATTGAGCCCAATAGATCTATCTTACTGACATGAGTGCAAATGTTTTAAAGCAACAGAATGAAAATGATTTTGGTAGAGGCGAGTGTGGGTTGGGGATGGAGGAGAAACTCTGATTTAGATAATCAAGCCAGCTGGCTTGAAATACAATCTGTGGGCTCAGATTTCTGTCACTTGGCTTTGGCAGCAAAAGCAAACAGATCTTTAGTTGTGACATATCTGTTATCTGCCTGGGAAATGGATGATCTGCTGTCTCTTGCTTGCTTTCATTTTATCTCCACCACTCTGTTATCAGTCCCCCATGAATTCCCATGACGGAAAGACAGACAGTGCCCTGCCTCCCTACAAAATACCCTGCAAAAGTCAATATAAAACTAAAACAAAATTACCTACAAGGTTTTGCCTGCGAGTGTGTGAGATACACACACTGAAGGATTAATCTGGTAACATTATTATCAGCAAATCCTTTAAAAAGAGTTAAACAGCTGGGTTCTCAAGTTTTACGTTACACAAATGGGAGGTGCATTTGTTGGAGACTATTTTCAGTCATGGATTGGCTATCCTATTGAGTATTTATGGCAGTAAGACATGTATGTGGGCCTGACTCCAAATAAACTACCCATTGCAACAGTGTGGCTCATTGATGTGTTTTTCTGGGGGCATATCTTTGGCCACTCAGGCAGTACTTGCTAGTCAAATTAGTGTGGATTTGAAGGATTGGGAACAGTGTATTTTATCAACTGTTTACTAGTTCTTTCTCTAAAGAATAACTTTAGAGAAGTGGCTGCAAAATTTAATTTCCAGCTTATCCATTTTAAGAATTCTCAGCAGCAGAAGGTGATGTGTTGCACTGTGGGCTGACCGATTCAGGATAGCTAATATAATTGTGTCACTCCTGTTAAGCAACTCGGGCCTCAGCTGGACTGTTCCATAACTAAACAACCAGAGCTTAAATAACAGTTCCAGATTACACTGTCTGTATCCATATCTCAAGGCTTAAGGTCAGTTTGTTGCCATCAGCTTAGCCATTTGATTATATAGACTGACTAATCAAATCAATCCAAGCACTCAGTTTATTTTTATCGCTGCAACAGCACAGACTGTTTAAAAACTGTATTCAAAAGCATTCCTGTTCATTTATCATTGTCACTCAATATTACTTTGATCAAGCTAATTTATGACTGTAGTTCTAGCGCCTTATGTGTACAATATGACTTTCTGTAAAGACCACACAGGAGGGTTTACATTAAGAGTGTTTGCTAGATTTTACCTTAATCCCATGACCCACAATCAAACAACCAGCTCCTTCTGTCCACTAAACAAGATGAGGCATTTTTTTCAGGCACAAGACAGTGTGCTCCTAATGCTGGTCCTAAGCCTGGATAAATAGGGAGGGTTGCTCGAGAAAGGGCATCTGGCATAAAATCTTTGGCAAATCAAACATGCAGATGATCAATAAGAATTTCATATGAGATTGGTTAATAATGACAGCTTCTTGTGTTGTTGGCCGGCTTGGGCTTGGTGGAAACCATCCTACTGTTGGCTGAAGACAAAGAAGAGAGAGAAGACACATTTGGAGGAAACAATAAGAAAGGAAATAAGGATCCATGAATGTATGGGCATTTAGATGGTTAGTGTGACAGAAGGGGGATGTACGGATAGTGTGAGATTTAGGCAGCTGATCTACTGTAGTAACCCTTTAACTGACCAGCTGGAAGAAGAAGCGCAAATAATTAATATAATCGGAACCTTTTCATTGGTCCATGTGTTGCATGCTTTCTGCTGAAACTTGTGTTGGAGTATCGACAAACTGCATAAACTGCAACAATGTTTCAAAAACTAAATTAAATGTTGCAAATACTCGATCAGTTAAAAATGTTAAACACTCCCAGCACTCCCAGAGTTCCTATCCTTTTAGAAAAGTGTTATTTTCCCAGAACTTCCCAAGGTAGAGTTCCTTTGACGGTTCTTTGTACCTGTGAAAACTGTGTGGCAGAGAAGTTGTGACCTCTGCAGTACTTTGCCATTACCTAAAGTCCTTTTTAGCCTCTTCCGATTCCGTTTTGTTAAATAAAGACCAGTACGGGTTGAGCTTGACTCATGATGAAGGCTTTTGACCTTGAGGTGAGCAGTCATCCAACCACTAACCATCAGTCTCCACCCACGTCTCCCCTTGCAGATGTGCTCTGGCTTTAGTGAGTGTTAAGCCGGCTGCGGGGAAGTGTTCAAATGTTGTGAATGTTGGATTCTGGGAATCAGGGGGCCTTTGTCGAGGTGATGAGAAGGCATAAAGGAAGATTGAGAGAGACAAAGAAAAGGGGAACAAAAATTTCGAGAGGAATTCAAATGCATCTCTCAAGCAGAGTGAATCCATTAGTATGTTTGTTCTCCTTTCAGCAGGGTCACTGACCTCATAGGAAAAGGTGTCCTGTGTATTCTGTGCAAACACTTCTCTCTATGTGTGTGTGTTTGAGAGAGACAGTCCTTGCAGATGTGTGCATACTTGCAGGATGGACAGTGTTTGCCTTTGAAAGCATGAGTATGCATGCTTGCACAAAAGGTGACACAAGCTTGTGCACACACCCTAGCATTATTCCATCACACTTGTCTTTGACCAGAAGTAGTAGAGTGAAAGATGTTCAGCCTCCTCTGAGGGCCTCTCTGCTATGACTGCAGTATGCCTATGTCCTTTTGCTCAAAGTGTAATTTATTATTAGGCTCCTCGGACTTTGTTGAATCCTCATTACCCTTTATTTTACTTTCTCTGCCACTTTCACTATCCTGTTACTAATTCTGAAATGTCCCATCTATTAAAATACTTTCCTATTATAGCTGCTCTGTTAAAAATGTCTCACTACATTAATCTTTTGAATGTCTTTCCAGTAGTAGTAGTGATTATTAAGGACTAAGTGTGTTACTCTTGCACACTCTTGCAGGTGTTTGCTTGTATACCAGGCAAACTTGTAGCTTGGAGTTACATCTGTATAACAAGGCCTATATGATCTGTGTTAATAGCACCTGTAGATGGTCTTTATTCTTTAAATTAAACATAACTTTTCACAGAGGGCAAGAAGTCAACCTTTAACTTAGTGAGAGCCTGGGATTTTCCCTTGACCACCCATGCCTTCAACCCACTTCCTTGGCAAACAGAGACAGCTGACCCAAGTCAGAAACCATTTTAACCTCATCTTTTGTCCGTGCTTCAGATGCAGGAGCTGGAGCAGAGAGTGACCGAGGCTGACCAGCGGGCTGAACATGCTGAAAAACAGGTAGACGGGCACCATTTCAGCTTATACTTGACTCACTGTACTCATCTTTGGTCTGGATAAACCGATGGATTTTAAAGCATTATTTACATCAAATATTTTTCATATCATAAATAGAAATGATGTACGGTGCAAAAGTCTTGAGCCACCCGTCAATTCTTTATATTCTGTTTACACAGAGCCAGATTTTCTTGTAATTCTTGGAGTGGTCAGTAGTTCACCAGGCTTTCTGAAGGTCTTTCAAAATGTTTCTTTAAACACTTGGTCACATGTCACATTTTGTTGAATGTATCACAAATGCCAAACACAGTTTGACTGGCATAAAACTGTATTTTTGCACCAACAAGATGATTACCAAAGAGCTATAATCTGAAAACTTAACATATCTCAGCATTGGCATGTGGTGTCCTTAAATATTTGAGGAAACTGAACAACTGGAGGGCAAAAGAAGTAGTAGGCAAAAAAAAAAAAAACCTATTACAGCAGGTGAACGGTGTCTGTATATTATTACAGCAAAAGGAAAAAGAAAATCCAGCCTGACCTGACAGAGCTTTTTGTAAGCCTTTAATGGGACTTAATAAAAGGATTGTGTGGTTTTAGGATTACAATTCTCATAGATATCACACATACTCAACCACTTTTGGTGTCAGGTTTAATTGCTAATTTGCTGTCATTACTGTCTGCTCCAGGTGTTTTCCCCAAGTGGTAATTTAATGGTACCATTTCTTCTCTTTTTTTCTTTTTCTTTTTTCTTGTTTTTAAAAAACGATAAATACCTAAGAGCTTAGAAAACTGTTCTCTTGGCTTTGTCTGGTGCCCATCAAAATAAACAACCACGTAAATTTGAGCTGTCTTTTGGCCCTGCGTGTGCATTCACTCCTCTAATTATGTATTTCAGATCCATGTCATGGAAGAGAAACTGAAGTCTGCAAACATACAAACCAATGAATCCGAGAGCTCGCTGTACAGAAAGTATCAAGAGCTGACCAATCAGGTTCAAGAGAAAGATGCTGTAATAAAGAGATTAGAGATGCAGCTGGAAAAACAGGTATGTCTGGAGCATCAGATAAAGAACAGAAATGTCCATTTATGTTCATGAAGTGTATGTTGAAAAATTCCACAAAACCTGTTTTCTCTGGCTTATAGATCTTAGTCAGAGCCCAGGAGGCAAAAGTCATTGAGGAGAAGGCTGCCAAGATTAAAGACTGGGTCACCTTTAAGCTAAGAGAGGTAAGACATGCATGGATGCATCCCTAATAACCAGTTTATATAGATTATACAGAGTACATTGACTTGTGGTTAATGTTGCATATATGCTGAGTTACAGATGGAGCAAGAAAACCAGCAGCTGAAAATGGCGAACCTGAAGCAGACAGAACAGATAATGTTGCTGCAAGACAAACTGCAAAGTGAGTACCGTTGCAGGTGTTTAGAGACCAGAGGTAAACTATAAAAGTCAAAGTAGAGAAACACTTGAGAGCTCAGACTTCAAAATATAGTGGTGTTGTCTTTCTTTTCTAGCCCTCTTAGAGAAACCTACATCCTCTGCATCCCCGGCCACTTCCCCGGTAATGGATACACACCTGGTGCCCAACAGCCCCCTGTTTCCTCCCAGCTGCCCTGGCACACCACCTGCCCAAGATGACAGCTGGAGACAGACAGGTTCCCGTGGGGCCAGCTCAAACATCAAGACCCCACCAGCAGGTGTGCTGCCCTTAATTTGTATTATGCTGGGATGGGGAAGTAATGCAAGCTGGGCTCATCACATGACCAGGTAGAACCAGTAACAATGGGAGGAAACTTGAGGCTGATGTTAAACCATTACAAATTCTAATGGGTATCCAAAATGTTGTCCTGCTTATTAGTGCAATATAAAAAAAATCAAAAAGTAATTTTTAAATAATATGCCTAAAATATTGTGCAAAAGTCTTGAGAGACTCCTAATATCTTTATATTTGGGAAATTGGTCCAGTGATGTATTAATACATGCAAACACAAATGGAACTAAAGTGTTTACAACTCTAACAAGCTTGAAAGTCTGTATTTGGTATGACCACCTTTATTGTGCAACACAGCCTGAACTCTCTTAGGCAAGCTTTCTTCTAATGTGTTAAATTCGGGAATAGTTCTCCAGGTTTCATGAAGGACATTCAAAGCTCTTCTTTGGATGTTTGTTGCTTTTTGTTTTGCTCTTTGTCTGGATCCCACTCTGCTTCAGTGATGTTGCTGATACAATGGTGGTCTGACAATGCCAGTACATAGCTTTTCAAATACTGCTCATCTGCTGGAGAATTTCTTTAGGTCTAGCACTTCTTTTGTTCTCCACATGTTGTTTTCTCAATTTCTTTTAATCACACACTGCACACGATGCTGAAATACGCAGTTTTGGATAATGGCTGTTTGGGAATGACCTAGTTGGTGCAAAAATACTGTTTTATGCTTGTCAAACTGTGTTATCTTTGGCATGTCATCGATTCAGCTAAAGAAATTGGAGGAAATTATGTGTTTTTGTGAGTGGCTGACAGTAACAAATTGGCTAAAGATACAATTAGAAATTGGTTTGTTGCCAAGTTGTCTGTTCCATGTTGATACATCACTGGCTCATCCCTTGGGTTAGGTGCCTTTTTTATGCTTGAATGATTCATAGGCCAGAGTTAGGTGAGTTAACAAGCCAATGAATCATTCTTCAGGACTGGAATAATAATGAGTGAAAAAGCATCCAGTGTCCCAAGAAAACCTTTAAAACACCATCAGAAAGCTCAGAGAAGTATTGCTCAAGGCCACTTTGAAAAATTACAAGAAAGTCTAGCTCCTTGAAGCATGACACTCTGTGATAAACAAATGTAATAAACCATTTCATCAGCATTCTTCGCTTCTTTAATAGGCTGTCTCAGATTTAATCACAATCTTGTATTTCCTCAGATGTGAAAAGGACTCCTGAACAAGTCAGTAAAGGGATTTGCCTCGGAGACCTCACTCATGATGTTCTCTCTCAGAGTCGGAGCAGGGAGGGCCCCAACACTTCTGTTTCCATCAGTGCACCAGAGCTTACAGAGGGCCAGGGAGGGTCCTCTGACAGAGACAACTCATCTGATGAGCTCAATAGCAAGTTTCGCTCTCAGTGCCTTCATTCGTCTTCATCCTCTTCATCTTCATCCTCGGCCTATGAGATGGCACATGGATCAAGTTCTCCAGAGTCGTCTTTTATAATAGCACCCAACAGTGTGCTGCTGTCTCGTTCCCCCTCCACCAGCAATCCCTTTCCCAAACCTCACCAACCTCTGGGTAACCAGTCAGGCACCAGCATGACGCTACCTAAGGTACGGACTCCCCTCACCCCCAGAGACAGCATCCAGCTGGTCAAGAAGCACTACAGCCAGCCTCAGCCCAGCCTGGACAAACTCCACCACCTCAATGTTAACATAGACATTATGACACCTTCTTCCACATCCTCCACTCTTAAGAGCGCAGGCACCACTTCTTCACCTTTCTCTCAGGTTGTGGAAGAGACAGACATTGATGATGGGCTCCCAGACAGCATGGATGGAGTAGTGGAGGGCCCAGCGTCAGATGAGCTGTCCCGGGATGGGGTTTCATTTGTGGGGCTTGCAGAAGAGTTAGACCGATTAGATCCGGAAGTTCTCAAACCGCCAACACCGCCTTTACATCGATTCCCTTCGTGGGTATGAGAGACAAGTATTAAATATGCAACATATGAATGCTTCTTGTTTTTTGTTGTGTTTGTTTGTTTTTTAATGCATGCATTACCTTAAATTTCTTAATGTTTTGCACTATGTCAATGCCAAAATACCTATCTGTCTCTTTGAAGGTGGTAGTCATGTTTAAGTTGAATAATCATGAATATTTCTGACTGTGTTGCTTTCTGCAGGAGAGTCGGATCTATGCTGTGGCTAAGTCAGGAATGAGAGTGTCAGAGGCCAGTCTTGGAGGCAGGAGCCCTGGACGAGGTGAGTCCCCTGCACCCAGAAGCAAGAAGCTAGTCATCCACTCAGTCATCAAAACGGTTATACTATAACAAGGAATTAAAGTCTGTAATCAGGATGCCAGAAAAAAGACTTTCTCCACTATAACACTGGGTTTGTGCTCATTGTTCTGCATCTGTGTCTTCAGCTTGGGTGGTGGTGGTGGTGCTTCTGTTGTGGGAAGTGAGTCAGTACTGTGAAGAGGCATGTCATTCAGCTGATGCTTAAACTGATGCGTGGGTTGAACGGAGTCTGTTTGGATCTGTCATTGCTGCTTTTGATGTCACTTCCTTTGGCCTGAGGCTCCCCACACCTGCACAGGTGTGGGCTGATCTTCAGGAGGACTGCCCCCTCCCTACCTTCTCTTTATTTAGAGCCTTGGGGGGGGGGGGGGTATATAGAGAGGCTGCTTTTTAATCAGCTGTGATGAAAGGACTTGGTCTGGGTGTAATTATTGCTGTGTTTTCTGTCCCAACATCATCCATTTTGTCAGGATGCAGGCGCTTAGGTTTGACAGCACTTGGACGATTGAAATTTGTAACTGCTATGTACATGCAGCTGACTGCCAAATCACTGTTATGGATTAAGTTGCAGCTTGCTCAGCTTTTTCAGCTTCCAGGCATGTTTTTCTCTTAAGCTGCATCAGTGGCAGGCAAATTCAGGTATCCACCAAAGTAAACCATGGGAAGTTATGAAGACAATTTAAAAATTTCCTATCAGTGGATACAAAAATATGTAAAAATGGATTTGTCCTGAGTTGTCTTACTTTATAGTAGAGTACTTTTTACCTTTTAAAAATGGTAAAATGCATTAAAAAATGTCTTAGTGTGAAATGAAGCACAGTTAAAATGCATATAATAATCAACATCCTGACAATGACTGATGTGCTTTATTAGATTTGCTAAAAGTCCTGGTTAGGGGCAATAGATGGATTCTGGTTGATAAGAAACATGCTGGCCTTAAAACACTGCTCATTCGTCTTTGACGTTTGCTGGTGTTGCAGAAGGTCACCAAACTTTGAAAAAACAAGGGTCCTGCTTTCTTCTTCATCAGGAGTTGCAGAAGGCTAACACAGCTAGTACAGATGTGTGGAAGCAAGTGTCTGAGTTGAAACAAAGATGGCAAGGGAGCAAAGTTAGGAGGCAAGGCTGACTATTATCATTATTATTGTTATTGTTATTAGTTAACCAAAAAGAGACAAGTTGCTGTCATGATCAAGTGAAGGAAGAGAACAACAACAGTTAGAACAAAGTTAAAATGTTTTATGATACACAAACAAAAAAACCCATCCTTATCTCCACTGAGCAGGAGTATACAGCCAAGACACTCTGCCACTGTGGCTGTCCACTCTCTGGGTTTATCTATGTGCTTTCATTGCTGGTTGGAGTCAGCTGCCAAGGGGAGTACAAGACACACCCACTGGGGCAAAATCACAGCAGATCCTGCTTGGCCTGTAACACAGTATGCTGAAGTCTGATGTTGTCATTAAAATTGAAAACCCAGTTTAAATCCCTGTGTGGAAGCAGAATGTATCACGATATATACTCAAGAGTCATGCTACACCTTACTCACTGTAAACACCAGTTCACACCGACTAAAGAGTCAGCTGAAATCAAACGGATCCCTTGTCATTTTAAGTTCTGCATCTCAAAATGAGTACAGCTGTGATTGTTTCATTATCATGATTGTGATGTATTGCATGCCACAGCCTCAAGTGTTTCCCAAAATCACAGGCTTTAGTTACAAATACTGTCAAAAGAGGGAAGATGCAGTTCTGTAAATAACAACAGCTGAAAATTCTAAAAAGTCTTGTTTACTGGGAGTGCCGAAGGATGTGGGTTGAGTTCTTAATTAATGGTGATTTTTTTTTTTTTTTTTTTTTTCTTCACAAGGAATCTGTCACATAAGTTACCTTTTATAAAATTTGAAAAAAAGGTGGGCTCTGGTTACATGCGGGTGTGTACATGGCCCCAACAAGAGCATTGTTTGTTCATTACCAAGCTAAAGCTGCTTTTGCTTGGAGTTGTCTAAAATATGTCAGCAAAGACAAATACACCAGATTATTTACTGGCTGCAAGAGTGTCTTCATGCACTGTTTTCTTCTAAAGTACTGATGAGCCAGAGGAATCTTTTTTTATAAGAATAAATAAATAAACAATTGGAAGACACTCGGTTGTGTCATGGCTAATGTCGGTAATATCAATTTTGATTGTAGCAAGTGACTGCTACAGGGGCCGCTAAAAATTTTGGAGACTCTTTTGATACTAGCAAACGAGGACTGGGCATGGATTACTGTTTTTTCCTTTTGCCTTACTCACTGTCCTCACTACTGTATACTGTATTCTAATAATAATTTATTTAATCTCAATTAATCTACTGGTAATTGTTCATTTTTTAATTTTTTTTGACAGAAAACAGAGCAACCATGAAATACTGAGATTTATGTTATATTATTGTGCAAAATGTTTCTGTTTGCGACAGAAACATTGACACTTAGAAATAAATAACATAATCATTTATGTTGTGAGTTCTGGTAGATTTTCTTTGTAGACAGGCTGTGATTGGCTGACCTGTGCTCCTGCTGGTTCTGAGGTTGTTTCCTGCTCAACTATATTTTACAACCCATGCACGCATGTGACATAAGCCATTATGGCTACTTGGATATAAGCTTTAAATTTCCAGATTACATAATGTTACTTGCTGATTAGTTCTTACCTTTTTAAAGAATATCTTCCTCTTGCGTTTTCTCTTTTTTTTATATCTTTCTTTATTTTAGACAGTAAAACTATCACACAACTAATGTTTCATCTTCCTGGAAAATACAGACACTGTACTCTTAGCTAGCAGACAGCTGCATGGAAACCGTTCACGTGTCATAAATGTGTGCAGGCGGAATCATGCAACGATTTAACTGTCTCTGTGGCATCAGCTAAAATGACCACCAATTTGCAGATGAAAAATGAACTTGCACTGCACCGCACTTTGTATTAAACTAACTTAAACAACCAATTAATTACTCATTAACTGAAGGTGCCAGAATGCCTTTCTGTATCATTCCAACCCACTTTAACACATGGTGGGCAGCAGGTCTGCAGTTGGTTGCATGCACTTTTTCCCCGCTCTCTCTCTCACTCAAAGACCTCTTCCTAAAAGTGCTGGTGGATTTGAACTTTTTGTTTTGAATCATAGGCTGTTTATCATCTGAAAAGTGCCTTCAAACTCTAATTGCCTGAGGGAGGCAGCTCCTCAGATCAGACTCCCTTCCTGTGACAACCACTCAGCCTTCTGAATCCAAGTCTATTGTTTCAGTTACTACTGTGTCTAATTGAATACAACATGACAGGAACCCCTAATCAGAAGGTTAGGGGTTCAATCCGTGTTTGCTCCAGTCTGCAAGCCAAATATCGTTGGGCAAGATACTAACCCCAAGTTGCTCTCTGATGCATCCATCTGAGTGTGAATGCATGTGAACGTTAGATAGAAAGGACTTGCATGGGAAGAGCATAAAAATAAATGCTTATGTGAACGAGGCAAGTTGTGTAAAGGGCTTAGATTAGAAAAGCGCTATATAAGAATCAGCCCATTTACCATTTTGTAAATTATGGCCGTTTGGAGTAAAAAAGGATGGTAAGGCAGGGGGTATGTTTTAGGTTATGGCTAACTCATGGGTGTAGTGTCCCTTGGGTTTGACTTTGTTTGTTGCATTCAGTTTGAAACAAAAAGGAAGCAGTGGCTAAAATCCTCATACCGACTTTGTTGACTGGATGACATCACATTGGCCATATCTCTAACATAGTCAATGACTGGAAGAAAGCTAAAAATCAGTGCTACATAGACCACTACTCCTAACATGTCTATGAGGCATATAACCCTAAAATAAGCATAGACCTTGTTAAAAATGTTGCTTGTCCTTTAATGCATGTGCACGCTGCAGGATCCAACTTACCCCAGTATCCAGCAGCAGGCCCGTTCACCCAGCTGATCTATAAGAATATCAGCGTACCAGTATACACCACACTGAAAGGGGTGAGTGAAATTTTCTTTGCGTTTTCACATTTGCTTAACATTGTCCGGTTTGGATGCTAATATACAGCATAACGCACTATGTGTTGCACAACACCACCTTTCACTTGCGTTATTTTATTATGTGTGTTGTAGAAAGCCACTCAGATCAGCAGTGTGCCTCTGCCAGATGATGAATCTGGGTCGGAGGACGATAGCAGCTCTCTGGCCAGCGTGCGGACCTCCATTCTGAGCCCTGATAGGAAGGGAAGCGTCCCTGGCAGCCCGAGAGCTGTCAAGAGAGGTGATTATTATAGATTACAGTGCAGACAGCACAGAAAAAAACAATATAATACATTTTCATGTATTTCTGAATATTTTTTTAGTACTTTGAAAGAAAAAAGAATCTACCCTTGAACACTTTGACACAAAAGATAGAAATGAATAGAAATTTGGTTTTCCACTGACTAGAATGATACTGGGTTGCAAAGAACTGCATTGCAACAGTGCAATAGTCCTGAATCTTTTGTTCTCTGTAAAATATGAATTTTTAATTGCAACATCGGCCTTTACCAACACTCCTTAAGTTACCTTGCCTCTGTGTCTTCTTCTGTTTTCCCCATGATTCTCTGGTACCCCAGGTGTGTCCATGTCCTCCATCAGTTCAGAGAGTGATTATGCCATTCCTCCTGATGCCTACTCCCTAGACAGTGACTACTCTGAACCAGAGCATAAAGTCCAGCGGACCTCATCCTACTCTTGTGAGAGCACTGGGCCTGTGAGTAGAGGCACCTCCACTTTAAACTCTTTAACCGCTGGTATACTAGTGATTATCTTGATTAATCAGTCACAGCTATTGAGTATAACTCTACCTGTGCTGTTTATGTCTGTAGGAGATGCTGGAGAAGTCTGGATATCTGCTGAAGATGGGCAGTCAGGTGAAAGCCTGGAAGCGCCGCTGGTTCATCCTGAGGAATGGAGAGATCCTGTACTACAAATCTCCTGTGAGTGTGTCTCGCTTTGAGCATGCCTGTCTGCTTCCTTCTAAGGTTTTTCAGCCTGCATGGAAAACATTGTAGAAATATTTCTAAGATTGGTGTGTTTAAGTGCAGGATGGCTGCAGTAAAGGCATGCGATATTTACAACTTTAAAATCTAAATTTAACAAAAATGTTCATTCATGGTCACTGTAGTCTGTTGGTTTTTGGTTTTTTTGGTTGTATTTCTGTATAATCTTGGACAGAAGTTGTGATGTTTTCACGTGTGTGTTTTCAGAGTGATGTGATCAGGAAACCTCAGGGTCAGATTGAGCTAAACTCTTCCTGCTGCATAGTACGTGGAGAAGGAGCGCAGACATTTCAAGTGAGTGCAAACACACTGCTTTCTGTAAGCGATCCCAAACATAGGATACCCAAAATTGGCACTACTACTCAAAGCATTTAAATTATTGGTTAGAATCCACAGTTTTAAAACTGTAAGAAAAAAAAAAGACAGACTTTGCACTAGGATGCTCATTCACACACTCAGCGTGCTTAATATAGCACTAAATAACAACAGAGCTTTACTGCTGCATACCACAGAGGCGGCCTGAGATGACATCAGGTATAGCATCGGACTGGAATGTTTTCATGGCTCTTCAGAAGCTGATTCTGATCTCTTCTGACATGATGCTGCTGTCTCAGTTGGCTTGGCTTAGCATTTTTCCCATATTTCTCCTTTTCATCTAATCAGCTGATTACAGAGAAGAAGACCTTCTATCTGACCGCGGATTCACCCAACATCCTGGAGGAGTGGATCAGGGTTCTGCAGAATATACTCAAAGTCCAGGCCAGTAGCCCGCTTACCGTGGAGACGACTGCAAAGCCCTCTGTGAGAGGTTGGCTTACGAAGGTCAGAAGTCATTATGTAAACATTTTTTAATTAAAAAAATGGATTAAGTGACTGGGATACTGGTAACACAGCGGAAAAGCAAAAAAACTAATTTACTTGTACCTCCAAAGAGTGTTTGTGTTTGTGTTGTGCTGCAGCTGAGATAAAGCTGCTCCAGCTCTTTGCATTAAAAATCTCAGAGTGATCTGTTTTCAGGGTTGGATAACAAAAAAAAAGCATCATAGACAAATGTCATATTCTTACATATTAGAAACTGAATAGGTGAGATCAAATGGCATCTTGTTATTGGTGTTTCAGGCAATCTCTAGTGAACCAAGCAAAATATAAAGATGGATAAGAGACTGCACAGTGGTCATATGTGGGCCTCTGGTGAGAGTGCATTTAGATTTGTGCGATGCTGAAAGTTATATCCAAGATCACACTGACTATCACAACTTTAACAATCTTGTCATCCGGATCTCTCAGAAAAGGAAGCAAAGTATTTTGATATGATATTAAAGTTCTGCTTGATGGGGTAGTTGTATAACACTCCAAAATATATATTTTTTATAGGCTTTTAGAAGCTTTTTGTCCTTTAAAGACAATGCAGGAAATCATGGCAGATATAGTCCATAATACAGTGGGCACTCTTTAAGTGAGGATCGAATAGAGCACTCTTAAAGCAGATTCTTAAAAGAACGCCTTCATGTTGGGACAACACCACAAGATTAGAGTTGTTGGAACACTGCAGAGCTTCTTTCCTCTTTCCCTCCACCTTCCTCTAGTCTCCCCCTGCCTTTTCTTAACTGAGGCCTGCTTGTTTTGCTAAAATTAAAACACTTAAACATCTGACACGTGTGTGTGTGTGTGTGATGACTTAATGGCAGATGACTGACAACCCCAAGCTAAGATGATGGAGCTCTTGTCCTCTCACCAACACCATACTCCCTTCCTGTGAGTTGGCTTTGATCTGTTGCGACATGATAAGGCAGGGGATGTTCTGCCTCTCAGAGCTTAGTTAACCTCGATAACCCCCTTCTGAGGGAAGCACAGCTGGCTTCGTCTGGAAGGCATCCTCCAGTGACATCATTGCTCCATTCAGATACAAGAAACTCTTTGAAAGAAGCCCTTCTCGGGAAAATGACATGTGATTATCATCTCCAGCTGCATCACTGTTTAATATGACATGAATGAATGCAGCAGGGGAGTCGTGTATGTGGATGGACTGTTTTCTTTTGGCAGGAATTAGTTTGCACTTTACTTCTTAAGTGATTTTCACACTGGCTTCCCAACAGATGGCCAGAAGCAGAAATTTCCTAATGATCATATTTCAGTCTATGTCTCGAGTTTCAAAAATTCACAAGCTTTCTAATATCATATATTCATTGTAGTGAGTAACTTCCTGGTAACTTTGGATTTGTCCTGAAACTTTGCTTATATTTTTTGTCTTGTGCTTTCAGGTCAAACATGGCCACTCAAAACTAGTGTGGTGTTCTTTGGTTGGAAAAGTTTTCTACTATTATCGCAACCAGGAGGACAAGGTCTATTAAACAAATCTCTCTCTACTCCTGACATTGACTACACTTATTTTAGTGCCCCCTAGCTGATGCTGATTTGTCTTTCTCTTTTTCAGCTTCCTCTGGGTCAGCTGCAAATGCGGGAGGCATCAGTTCAGGAAGTAGATCGCTCCTGCGATTCAGACGAGGACTATGAGGCAGGTTCTCGAGGTTTTCTCTCCTCGCACTACACCTTAGTGGTCCAACCGAGAGACCAGAGTCCTACATATCTGCTCATTGGAACCAAACAGGAGAAGGTAGTCCAACAGTAAATATGTTAATGAGTTGTTATTCATTCAGAAAAAAAGAAATAAAATTCTGTTTTCATATTAATTAGTATGTTTTATTTTACATAGGATACATGGTTGTATCACCTGACTGTAGCAGCTGGTAGCAATGCAGCCTTCAAAGTAGGCACAGAGTATGAGCAGCTCATTGGTAAACTGCTTGATGCAGATGGAGAGCCAGGTAAGAAATCCATATTTCACAGCAAAAATAGTTCAATCATATCCAAACCTTTCTGATGTTTTATCTGATGTTGTTATTTGACTTTAATTAGTGACAGCAGAGAATTAACAGGAAAACAAGAAGGTGTTATAATCGCATAGTCACTATCATTAGCTCGTAAGATAGTGTTTTAGTAACCCAAAACAGCGGTTACTTTGTTACAAAAGTTTGTACGTTATCCTGGACAAGCCCCCACTTGTTATGGCTGGCTCACTCAAGTACATCAAAAGAAGAGAGAGCAACACAAACAATTTTCACTAAGCAAATTTATTATCATAATCTGACAAAAGGTGAATGAAAATGGGAGAACTATAACTCAATCAAACCAAAGTAAATGAAAATCAAGTTGGGTGCCTCAAAGGCAGCAGCTTTCAAGGAATAGAGAGAACCGTCTTGAAAGGAAGCCAGGTTATATAGGCTGCCAATCAGGTGAAGTCATTTAATTTATTAGATTTCATTGATTAGCACTGTTGCCTCACAGTAAGAATGTCTTGAGTTTGATTCCATCACCTGGCCGGGGCCATGTTTGCATGGGTTCTCTGCGGGTACTCCGGCTTCCTCCCATAGTCCAAAGACATGCAGTCAGTGGAGTTAGATTAATTAGTAATTCTGAATTGCCCATAGGTGTGAATGACTGAACATCTCTGTGTTAGCCCTGCAACAGACTGGCGATCTGTCTGGGATGTACCGTTGCCCTATGGTAGGCGGGATAGGCTACCAAAGCGACACAATTCATACTTACTTCTAGGCAAGGCAAGGCAAGTTTTTTTTTATATAGCACAATTCAACAGCAAGGTGATTCAAAGTGCTTTACAGAGACATTAAAACACAAAAACAAATAAAAAGCATGATTTAAAATGGGGAAAAAAAGAAAGGAACAGTAGATACAATCAGTAGTTAAAATGTACAGTAAAATACAGCAAATGAAAAGCAGAAAATCTGTACTATATTCTGATCTTTGTAAGTGTTGGACAGGTAAAGTGGATGGATCTACTGAAGCTCTAAGACCAGGGGTGTCAAACTCCTTTTGTAATTCAGGGCCACATACAGTGAAATCCTCAAGTTCTGTCAGTGTAAAGAAGTTTAATTACACATTTAATCCCAGAGATATCTTAATATAAGTTAAAAAAGTGTAATTTCAGTAATGTATTTCATTTTTTCTAATGATATAAAATGCTGCTGAAGCATAAAAGAAGTCTCTCAGTATAACTCTTTAGGCTTAAATTATAAGAAATAAATGTGTAAAATTACAAAAATAGTTGTGGTAACTAAATTGTCTTGAAATTTTACAGCAGAATTGTTTTGTTTATTGACAAAAAAATTAATTTTTCAGACACTTCTGTAGTAGATAAAACCAGGAACAATGTTTATTGGTTGATTACTTTGATATAGAATGAATAGCCATGATGCAGGACTTTTTCATGATGAAAATGCAGTTCATGTTTTCCAAAGCCATCCATTGCGCCAGTTTGGTGTCTTTGCTGGGCCAATTCTGGCCCCCAGGCCTTATGTTTGACACCCCTGGCTTAGAGTATCTAGAAGTGGGTGTAAATGCACACAGTAGCATGCTGCATGTTATTTTGATCTACATTGTAGACACTGTTTGAGACTGGAGCATCATATGTGAATTTTTGTCAGCTGTTGAGTCATTAAAACTTTGAAACTCAATCTTTGTTTGTCTGTGTGTACTCGTGTTTATATTTGTGTATGTGCCTTTTTGTATATGTGTGTCCTTTGCCGTCTTTTCCCAGAGTCTGTGTTATGGAAGAGCGAGGCCTTGAGCTTCTGTAAGGAGGGTCTGCGCTCGCCTCTCACCACGCTGCCCTCTGAAGCTCTGCAGACAGAGGCTCTCAAGCTTTTCAAGGTCAGTGTGCCCACCTCTCACCCTTCTCTTTCTTTTGTTCTGTCCCACTTACTTTTGATTATGGTTTTCCCTTTTATCCCTTTCTCGGAATCCCTTTCCACTTTTCTATCTCCCTCTCACTGTGAGGATCTGTTCAAGACATCATCCATCCCACTCCAGTTTGTCCCCCTCTTTAACCCCTTGTACTCTTGGATGAGCTCTGCAGCCATCCCCCCCCCCACCCCCCTACCCCTCCTGCCAGTAAACCAGATCAAAGGCTGAGGACCGAGGGGCCCAGCTCATCACAAGTGTTAAAGAGAGATAATGGCCTTGATTATCTGCTTTCATTGAAGCTAACTGTTCCTGTGGTTTAGAGCCAGCGTGAAGGTAGCCTTCTTTTAAGAGGAGACATGGGAGGTCAAGGCCTTCACAGAGTGACAGCGATGGATATGGAAACTACACGATGGGGAAGAAGAAATGGGATCAGAGCAGAACAAGGACCTTGTAGGGAGATGGCAGATTCTTTTCCTCTCTTGTCAACCAGAAGCCCCTTCCTTCCAATTTATGCTTCACAGCCCCACCAACTACATTAGGATTGATGGCTGAATAGATCGGCTCTCTCTGACCATCCAGCCTTAAAAATTGTCCCAAACACACACAATGAAACCGAATGAAAGAACGTTGCATGCTTTTCAAGTCTATGCTCTACTTCATGTCTTTGAAGTATTAATGAGACTGACAAGACTGATTAAACCTGTTAAATGGCTTCTTTGTCTTCAGCTGTCACACTGAATGAGAACAAAGTAATGGCATTCACCCTTTCCCCCCCTTACACTGGAGCTCTTCTTGACCTCATGCTGGGATATTTTTTTGTTGTTTTCATCTCACCTGAGTGTTATGATCACCCAATGCTGTATTAATTTAACTGTTTTAAGTTGCTTTCAATATGTGTCCCTTACTTTTGTGTTCAGGTTTCTTGGTTTGTGTTTGTCTCCACCTGTTGGTAGCTCAGTGCCATTAAACAAGAGCCGCAAACATTTTGTTTCTTTGACATTTTGTTTCTTTGACATTTTGCAGTCCTGTCAGCTCTTCATCAATGTGCTAGTTGAGTCTCCATCTATTGATTACCACACCTCGCTGGCCCAGAATGCTTTGCAAGTGTGCCTGAACCACCCGGAGCTGCAGAATGAAATTTACTGTCAGCTCATCAAACAGACAAACTGTCGGACGCCACACAACTACTCTCTCACACAGGTCAACCCACTACACAGTAAAGAAGCAGGGACCATGTTTAAAGCTCTCAGACATTAATTTTTAAATGTACATTTTTTTTAATTTAAATTTATTGAAATTTAATTTAAATTCATTTTATTTCATTTCACATCCTCTTTCAAAAAAGACAAACAAACTGCATGTTACCCATTACTCATCAAATTGCAGTTAGATAAAACACGTTAGTTAAAATATGTCTTCTTTTTCTATCTCTCCCTGCAGTGCTGGCAGCTGTTGTCTTTGTGTGTGGCTCTGTTCCTCCCTCAGCAACATTTTCTGTGGTACCTGAGACAGTATCTGCAACGCAATGCTAACCCAAGGTGAGCTAACTTAATCCACACCTTAAAATATAGCAGAAAAACTCCCAGTAGATAAAAACCTCTTCTAATTATCTTTTCCTTTTTTCCCACCACATACAGGAGTGAGGTGGGGAAATATGCAGTGTATTGTCAGAGATCTTTGGAGCGAACTCTGCAGAATGGAGAGCGGGAGGCCAAACCTTCACGTATGGAGATAGTTTCCATCCTGCTGCGGAACCCCTACCACCATTCACTACCTTTCAGCATCCCAGTTCATTTCATGAACAACACCTACCAGGTAACGCATAGCTTACCAGGTAGCTAGCACAGGTGTTGTAATGACTATACCCCTGTTTCGAGAAGCAAATAATATATTCTTCATGCACAAATTTCCTCTAGGCTTTCCTTTAGTTGTATATATTTTAGTTCGCATCTATACCTCCCCAACTGTACTTTGTATATGTCCTTTTTGGAAAATGAACCTCTTTCTTATTTCTGTTACAATTTCTAATCTGCTGTTGCAGTTTTTTGACTGCCAGTGGAACTACAAACTCCTGCAACCACTGCAGAATCTGAAATTCAGTGCCAGCTGTGTCCTTTGTTTTCTACTATAGGTAGTGGGATTCGATGGGTCCACTACAGTGGAGGAGTTCCTCAACACGCTGAACCAGAGGATTAGCATGAGGAAACCACAGCTGACTGGATTCGCCCTCTTCACTGATGATCCATCTGGCAAAGACCTGGAGCACTGCCTGCAGCCATCTGCCAAGGTAGGGCTGTGGGTCACTGAGCATTAGTAGATGGGAGAAAGCTGCTGTACAGAAATCACTGATGATTTTTGGCTCTGTGGTTTGAAGGTAGATCATCTGTCTCAAATTTTCTAACAAGTTAGAGGATCAGTAGTGAGTGGTGGGATTCTTTTTTGGCAAATTTACACTGTCCAAACATTTTTTTGACAAATTATGATGTGGTCTAGTATATGACAGCCTTTCTCTGTGTTTTAATTCTACCCAGTCATATTTAAAGTAGTGCCTCTAGATTTTTTTAATTATTGTTGTTAAAAGAATCCACCATTCCACAAAAGTATAGGTCTGTCTGGCTCATGCAATGCACTGTATATAAGAGTTTGTGTACAAATTAGAGTCTCTAGATCACCAGCTCACTGTAACATGAGTGAAAAAATGTGTGCTTGTATGACTTGAGACTAACTTTTGCTTTTCCCAGATCTGTGATGTTATTTCCAAATGGGAACAGGCTCTAAAGGAGCTGCATCCTGGGAAAAATGAAGGGACACGGATTGTCCGACTAACATACAAGAACAGGTATGACTTCTGTGTTCATATCTCAATTTTGTAGCACTCAAACAGGGCTTAACTCATCAGCAACATTGTACTTTTACTCTATAGTCATAGAGATGTATTCAAAGAAAATGGTTGTTTAAAAATGTTATAGACTGCAAAGTGAAATATGCTGATGTTATATTTAAATTTTCAGTTTCTCCCAAGAAAATGGCCTTAATAACAATATGCTCTTCACGTATGCAGGCTGTATTTCAGATCTCAGGTAAAGGGAGAAATGGAGCGAGAGCGCCTCCTGCTGGCATACCAGGTGAATGATGAAGTTCAGCAAGGCCATTTTCCTGTGAACAAAGAGCTGGCTCTTGAAGTGGCTGCCCTCTTGGCCCAGGTCTGTAACAATTTTATCAGGAAAAAGAAACTTTTTTTGGAAGGAAAAAATTCTATTCTTTTATCTACACTGCTGAAACGTATGATTTTGTGTGTTTTCGAAAGCCTCTTTGTCTTCTAACCATCTGTTTTCTTTTGGGGATTTTTGGTCCTCCAGGTTGAACATGGTGATTTGGACAGACCAGGTGCCTCCTCTCCCTCTGGCTCTTCTCAGCCTAAATCTCAAATAATTCTCCTTCAAGCCTTAGAACGCTTCTACCCCAAACGCTACAAACAGGACTGCAGCTCAGAGCAGCTCAAGTAAAGAACAACAAAAAAAAAAACCGAATAAATGTGCCATTCCACAATTTCTTAATCTAGAACCTGATCTGAGAACTCGTGTCTTTATAAACCTTTGTTATCCTGCCATATTTGAACCCACCACTGTTTCTTTTATCCTCTCAGAGACCTTACCGAGCGTCTCGCCACTAAGTGGTCAATGCTGCGTGGGTGCAGTGCATCCGAGTGTGTAAGAATATACCTAACTGTGGCTCGGAAATGGCCTTTGTTTGGAGCCAAGCTCTTCAGTGCCAAGGTAACAAAAAAAAAAGTTGAATACGTCTCTTGTGTTGTTTTGTGACTGATGTTATTCTATGTGAAACTTTATAGCCTCCTGTTTGTCTAATCAATCTTTAAATGTCGGTCTTGATGTGATTCTTCATCAAAACCAAAAAGCATACTTAGATCATTTTGACTGAACCATACCAAAACCATGAACTAAGCTTTCAAGCCCAAACCTGTTTGAGAGCATAAAGAAGCCCTGGAGACGAAGCTGTGTAACATCTGTAAAACGACCCTTCTTTGTTTCCCCTGTCCACAGCCTGTACCCCCCTCTCCTATTGAGCAGAGCCAGGTGTGGCTGGCAGTCAATGAGGATGGATTGTGTGTGCTGGACTACACAATGGTGAGTTTCAAGCTGAGCAGACCATCCTCTCATGTGTTGTCAGAATAAAATCTGCTGCCAATTCAAAACAATTTAGAATTTAGAAAGTCCATTCTTTTATTGAATTTCCGGCTTGACTTTATAGCTGTTAAATCTAGAGATAGCTTTTAACTGCTGCAGCAGCTGGATAGGACACAGCTGCAAAACTTTCTTGACCCACTGGTCTGGAATGATTTTTGTTCTGTGGTGTTTCGAACACCAGAAATCCCAAGGAAAATAAAATGGCCAGCCTCTGAATTGACATACTTGACCCTGACACACAGCAGTTCCAACATGTAAACTATGCTAACGTGAGCTCTGTAATTTTCTGCAGCTCATGTTGATCCATTTCATTCTTGGTCTGGCGTGCAGCATTGCTCATGTGCCTTCAGAAAGAAATGGGGGGAAAACAAAGTGAAAATCAGAATAAGTTGCTGGAAATTATGTCACATATCTTCACACTCAATTTACTCCTCAAAAAGAAGGAGAAACCAAAATGATTTCCTAAGTGAATTCCATACTATATAACGGGGTCAGCAATAAAATCTGAACATGAGTTCTGTTTATATCCACTTCACTGCAGATTTCACACTGGCAATGCTCTTATTTTTCAGCACACTCTGGTCACATACTCCTACCAGTCTGTGATTACCTTTGGTGGTTGTCGTGATGATTTCATGGTGGTCACAAGCCAACAGAGGGAGGCTGGAGCCGGCAAGAAGAGCGTGGAGAAGCTGGTCTTTGCAATGCCTAAACCTAAGGTATACTTCCTGCTTTCATCATTGTAATGATATATCTATTTTTTTCTAATGTTACTTAATGCAAAAGTGATTTACAGAGAAGAAGTCAACAACAAAACCATGCAAACAACAAACTCGCACATGTGTCTACAGGTAAAAGTGGGGAGAAGAACGACAGCATACATACATGTGCATAAATCACAGAAGTTTCTTAGGGTGTTACCAATGTGATGAGGCCTGACTGTAAGAGTCAAAGTGGGTTAGAATAGAATAATGAATGCTTTGAATCTGATCTATCAGAATACACCCGGCACAGCAAGAAAGTGAGTGCAGGTCAAGTTCTGAAAAAGTACTCCAACATATCCATTTTCACTTGTTTACACAACTTCAGAAAGCCAAAACTCTCTCTTATTTTTCTGGAGCTTTAACATGTGGACAGATTGAAATGACCTAATCAAGGTAAACATATTCAGTTGGCTTTCTTACATTTTCTGGGCTTCCAGCTCACTAGAATCACATAAATCTCATTAATATCATTGACTTTAGGCTGTTAAAATCTGTTTTCACTCTCCTGTCAGATACTGGAGCTGACTCTGCTCATGGCCAGCTACATTAACCACTGGAACCCCAGCCTCCCGTCTGCCTCTCACCAGCCCCTCAGCCACTGGGATGCAGACAGCAGGCACTTCCCAACCATGAACTACACCACCAAGGGCCCCACGCTACTGTGAATTGCGAAAATAAGAAAATTGAGAAAGACTGTTAGTAGAAGGAGGTCTGATGACAGCAGTTACTATTAGTTTGCATTCATCTGGAGTGCACTGGGTTGCATGTCCTGAGTTTTCATTCTTACAGAAGAGGTACTTTTATTAAAGTTTTTATTATTATTGTTGTTCTTATTAAGAGTTAGAATTAGAAATGTCAGGATCAGTCTTTTAGACTATTTATTTCAACACAGGTGTTTCAACTTTGCATTTCATAGGTGCTAGTTCACTTGGGAATTCAGTGTTGAAATTGGACATCAGAACCATTCCTGAAATACTGTAATGATCTGAGGACTTGATGATACTCGATGTTCCCACTTGCAGAGGTCATAATTTCTCTGCCTGTGTGTCACTATAATTATTCATCATCAGCGATCAAAAGCAAATGACAATGAAGCAAGAGTTTGAATATGATGAAGAGCCGCTGCTCGTTTAGAAATGAGCTAATGTTGCGTATTTTAGGACAGATTCATAGATTTTAATCTGTTAATTATCCATAATATAATATTGGACTAATGTAGGGCGGCAAATAGCAATTAATATGGTAGATTGAAATGATGACTAATTTCTCAATTAACTAATTAATGAAATATTTTGTCTTGCAAATGTCAGAAAATTCAGTTGATGCCCCTCACAGATTCCTCTCTAGCAAGTGGACAGATTCAGATTTAGTTGAAAAATAGTCTAAAAAGTTTAAAGTTGGAAAAATATTTGCATCTTGAGTTACTGGAAACAGTGAATTGATAGCATTTTCTTGCTTTGTTCTTTCACAATAAGACAATACTGTATTTATATTTTTTTTTTAAAAACCCTCTAAATTGTCTTCCCTAATTACACTAAACATACAGTATATTCAAAATTACATTATTTTTAAATGATCATCAGGCAAACAAAAGGAGAGAACAGTTTCTTTCTTTCTTTTTTTTTTAAAGAGCTACCAAAATATTATAATGACTTGAACTGTTTTGGATAAACCACTGTCTTGCTTATGTTCATAATAGCTATTTATTTCTCCATAACATTAGGAAATGTTTACCACAAATGTCACATTTGTGTGGGGAAAATGTAGTTTCCTTTGCGTAGCAGAGTACGTCTGGTTACTGTATTGAAATATGTTGCAATTGTTTAAAAGATGTAGCTTGTATGTCTGTGTGTGGTTATTAAAATAAATGATAAATTCCTCTGCTGACTTTTTTTAGCTCCATTTTTGTATAAATTTTGTAATGTGGACTATTTAATACTTCAGAGTGGTATAAAGTATTGTAACTAAGTACATTTTTTTTAAATTCAATTTTCAGTTCTGTTTTTAAATAGCATCAAATCCCAACATCAGTTGCCTCTAGGTGTTTTATATTGTAAGATAAAGACCCTGCAATAGCAAAGAGAAAACCCCAACAGTCAGACAACCCTCTAGGAGCAAGCAATTGGAAAGAGTGGGAAGGAAAAACTCCCTTTCAACAGGAAGAAATCTCTGGAGAGTTGGGCTCAGGGATGGGCGGCCATCTGGCATGACTGGTTGGGGGTGAGGGGAAGATGGGACAAAAAACATGCAGCGCAAGAGAGCCAGAGACGAATAATAACTAATTATTAAATGCAAAGTGCTGTATAAACACAGTGAGTGATCGTGAGGAATCCCCCGTCAGCCTAGGCCTATTGCAGCATAACAGCTTCTTCCCCTGCAAATATCTCATCTATGTTTAAGGTCGATATCATTTTTAAGAGAATCCAGATGTTGCCACAGTTCTTGTGCTTCCATTTTTATTAATTATGTGTCTAAGTAAAAGGTAGAAACATTTTAAATGCTATTAACACTTGTCCTATTTTCTTTTCCTGGAACAAATGTTCCGCTGGTTTTCCCTTATAAAACACTTCTGCTACTAAGTACTGTAAAGTTTAATCATGAATCAGAAGGTTTAAGCAATGGTGACAAGAATCGTGTTCTAGCCAAAGTGTCCCTTGGAGAGCACAGAACTTCTTCTCTCATTCATTTTGTCCATAAACTTACCTTCTGTGCCGGTTGTACACAGCCTTCCAAGTATATATTATCATGCTCTGCTTTTTCTTATCCAAGGAGGTCAAAGTGGTAATGGTATTTTCCTGCCAAGTGTATGCTATAAATCCCAGATTTTTATAGCTTGTCTGGAGCTCTTGTTGTTCCATAACTACTCTCATACAAAATGAAATTCTATTATAGGGCTCACTGCTAAATTTCTACATGCCTTTATTTCTCATCAAAAATGAATATCTTTTGCACTTTTTCCATGGTGCAATAAGGCCACATGCTCTATTATTTTGAATTTATAGCAAACAATCTCAGTGTTGTGCTAAGCTGAACATTTACTTACCTTCAAGGTCTTACTGAATGTGTGTTTAACTAGACTGTTTGCAAAGAAGGATGTCTGTACATAGTTTAAAACATTGTGTTCGTATCTGACTGTTTACTTCACAAACTCATCCAGAGTTTACCCTTTGCTGTTTCCTCTGTAACCTTCTGTTCTTTGAAAATACACAAAGCATGTGGTATTTCTTAACTAGTTTCTTCAGAGTGCAGTTTGGCATCCTAAATGCATCATTTGCTTAAAAGTAACACAGAGACAAAAAGAAAACAGTGCTGGAGGAAGAAAAAAGTTTGAATAACAGAACATATTATATTGTGAAGAGTAAAAATACTCCATTTCACTGCACAAATATATCAGAAAAATCTATTTCAATTAGCAAATGTAGCACTACACACAAAATAGTCCTGTTCAAACTTATAAAAATACAATAAATAATGTAACAGGGATATTATTTTCAACAGTGTGAGTCCTCCATACATTTCACATCTTTGTAAAACAACACATTTAACTGGAAAACCAATGGGAATCTACAGCATCTGCTCTTAATTGACCTTTATGGATCACAATGTCGGTGAAATTACATTACAGTAAATGCAAAAGGGATCACGCAGATATTATGTAGATACGCATGCATTCTACAGATAAAGCATAATGCATGACTTTAAACTATTATAAACACTTTCACATATGAACTTTGGACAACTGGGATAATCTCCAAATTTGTCTTTAGCTGACCTATTTACACACCTGTACAACACCACATCACATGGACCTTGTACCACAAAGCTGTTTGACTATTTGTGGTACAAGGTAATGTCTAATCTGACTTGCCCCACTGTTGTGTTCTCACAGTGACTTCTACCGAGTGACGTCTGAGTTCACGGTGCATGATAATTACACCATAGATGTAATGGGGGGGGATGTCAGCATCTGATTTTATTGTTATTATTATAGTCTGTTGCTTCTAGATCCCCAAACCCCTGAAAGCCACGAATAATGCTCGTGAGTGGACTTATGCTGGCGTGTACACCAGGGCTCTGACCAATCTAAATATTATAGGATTATAATTAATTTAATTAAAACGCCTGCATTTGTAATGGGGGGTGGTAACTACTCCATATTAGCCTAGCCTAGCCTAGCCTAGCCCGTGAGCACTCGGAGAGATATCACTGCTGCGCTGTCTCCAGCGTGGGCTGCCGCTACAGGAGCAGAGAAACCTCTGAGTCAACCGTGAGCCGCACGGGGCAAGACACCACCGAGCAGCTTCACCGACAAGCACGAAACCCACAGGTTTGTTGGGAGTTAATGAACACCGACGCAGGTGTAATACCGCCTTAACGCGACAGTCGCAGTAACCTTACAGAGCGTGTAACAGCGTTTGGCCGTGTTTGCTGTGACAGAGCATCTAAAAACACTAAAAATGACAGCCACAAAGCCACAGAGCATGCTCCGAGAAGCCTCTCGTCAGGTCATCGCCGGTGGATCCGCTGGTAAGTCCAACCATGGTTTAACTTTTAATTAATTTTTAGACGGTTTATTGAAATTCCTCAACACTTCTGAAAGCGTGAATGCAGCATCGCTACATGTTAACCTTTAGACAAAAAGCACCAGCGCACTTCTCCATTACGTTCTCATAAAACGCTACAACTGTTTCTCGTTGTTATGCGTGGACCCAAAGATTTCCTTGTGCTGCCAAGATAATTCCCACCCTCCTCCAATGCTGGATTTGCTCTCGGAAAAACCTCCGGGACACAAAGCCAATTGTGCGCATGCGTGCAACTGCTAACCAACTTAGCGTTCAGCTTTAACAAATCGCTGAACGATATTAGGATGTAATTGCTGGACGAGCTTATTCAGTACCAGTTTAGACAAAGAAATCACTTAAATGATCATTTTGACATCTATGTTATTAAGAGTATAACTTCCATGCAAGTTATTTTCTATCACTATTTGTTTTCTTTGGATATGTAGTAGGCTAATAGTCTTGGAAATGCGCATTATACATTGGCTCCCAGATCAAAATCTGCATATGTTTATCAGTTGAGTAACATTTTCAAAATAGAAACTCAATAGACTGATGATATTCTTCTTAGTGAGCACTCCACTGAAGGATGCAAAGAGAGGCAGAATTCCATTTAAGTTGCTAAAAGTCATGTTACGTTAAAGGTGGAGCTGAAGAGTGGTGAAGTATGCACATCTGGTTACAGCAGTTTTGAAATTCTGCTGTTTTTTCTGAGACTGTTTGCATAAGATCGGCACGGTTAAATGTGTTGAAGTCAATCTGTCAGTTTTACACCAGCAACTCCCGCATATTTCTGTGATAAACCTAGAAAAAGCTGAAGGTGAAAAAGTTAACCGTTTTTAATGTCTTCAGAAGTGCTTGCAAAAAACAGTCAAAATGGATTTAAATGGTGCTAATAAACTCTTTATTTTTTCCAACACATTAGAATTCAAAATATTTTTATGGCTTTACTTTATTACTCTATATACTTTTTGTGCATAGAGAAGATATATGTCGCTTTACCATTACTGTGTTTTAGTATTAGATGAGGTCATTCTGAATTGTCTCAAAATGTTTAAATATTTCACAGCGTTGGAGCTAGAATAGAGGATTTCTAAAGACTCCAAAATGAAACGTAAAGTTTAAACCTCTGGCTACCATGTGAGTGAGAAAAAAAAGAAATTCAAATTGAGTGGGTCACAGTTGCAAAGCGAGAAAAAACAAAATAACCTTAAAGTGTCTTTTGGCTATGGATACAAGACACTTGAAAGACCATGAAATACACACTATCCTTCTTATCATCAGAGACAGAACATGAAGAACTACCAAAAAACCCTTTTTTTCAATGTGAACAGCAAACAGCTTTATTACAATCAGTAACACAAATGTCCTTCACTGAGTTCTAAAAACAAATGACAGCAACTCTGAAATTAAGTTCAACAAATGCTACATTCATTTTAGTCCCAGTGCTCTCAGGCAACCTCTTCACTGAACGCTCCACACTCGGCGACCTTTAGAAAATCCCAGGGACCTCAAGGCTGTACTATTTACATATTTGTGGAGTGCAAAATGAGTTGTTCTATTTTTGCGTTTTTATGTTTCAAGTTAAGTCACTTGGGTTGTGATTTATTTACCTTCATCTGACACCATAATGGAAGTGGGTTACTGGGTTTGCATAGTCGGGGATATCCAGATGAATTCACTGCTTATTCTAAAAGAGGAGATCTTTATAGCCAATTTCAATGTGTCTTGCAACTGAAGAGATTGTCACACTTCATAAAAAGAAGACAACAGTAATTAGTGGTCTTATTATATATCTAATTAAACGATAGTTAATTAAATTTCACAGTGAGAAGGGATAGTTTACTAACGCTTTCATGGTTTCCTAAAAAAACAGATTAGGGAAACAAATAGTTAACAAGTCCTTTAATTCATTTATCTTCATGCATGCTCAAATATCCAGGCAAGGAAACCCCAAAAAGTTGATTCTGTTCATCTGGACGTAGCGTTTCCAGTGGGAAACGTTTCGTCACTCATCAGGACTGCAGGTTTTCCCAACCTCATAAACCACGTTTGCATAATTGCAAACTAGCACCAAATGTTAACTGCCAATTGTTAATCACTGGTGCTAGATTTCAGTCATTAAGCAAATATACTGTTCATTACCATGTTTCAATATTAGATTAGCTTTGTCTCAAAATATTTAAATATTTGATAACTTTGGTGCTAGAACAGAGTTTTTCCTAAACTCCCAAATTAAACTGGGGTTAATTAGGATTTAATTAATTTAACTATATTTATATTTTGAAAAAAAAAAAGACTTTAAAGTTCATCAGCTTAGAAAAAGGCCCTCAGTTGCTTTAATTCTTTAAATTCTACAATCTTTCTTAATTTTAAATGTAATTATGTACTTAATTTGCTCATTTATATCTTAATTTTAAGTGTAATATAAAACTTAGACATTAGAGTCAAACTGGGGTTCTGTCACTTCAGGATTATGAGTTTTAATTCTGTATGAAGGACACCATGCCTAACCAGAAAGGGAGCAGAACTGAGCTTTGTTTTGTCTTTGTCCTGCTTCACAACACTTTCAGAGTGGTGAATGTGAAATGTGTTACATTTGAAATGTTGAAATTGGCCATAATTTCGTAACAGATGTAGACACTGGTTGTGGTTCACTGTGTTAGAAACTGTGCGTCCACTGTTCTTTATACTGGTACATTTTTGTGAGATGCGTATAGATAAAACTATAGCTTTTATTTTGCTTATATTGTAGGATAGCCAGGGAATGATTTGGACAAATAGGCAGACGTCTCCGCTGTTGTCAGTGATTCTGCAGTTGCTGGAATGTCTTTGGTTTAAGATTTGCATGGTTAGTCATTGAATTTGAGTAATCATTTACCCTTTAAAAAGAACCACTGTGAAACTTCAGCTTTAGTTTCCATTACTCTTGATGTGCAGCTCACTGTCTGACAGTTTGAACTTGTGGTTTGTGTGGATTTCTGCACTGGATGTGAGGGGGAGAAAAAGAAAGTATTGTGGATGCTTTGTTAAAGTCTTTTAATGCATACAAGGATGCTGACATTCCAAAATAATTTATTTCTGGCAAAATTTTCAGTTTCTAAAAGCTTCTTACTGCCTGATTTTTGTCTACATTAACTCACACAACCTTTAACATGAATATTATATCTTTATTTAGACATCAAGGTCGTTGTGTTCCTCTAGTCATTGTTTGTTTGTAGACGGAAGCGTCAGTTTTGCAGTTGCAGGATTGCTCATTTTTTTGCAAAAAAAAAAGAAGCAAAATGGTAATTTTTTAAGAACAAATGGTTTTCTCTTTCTAGTGTTATTATCGTGTTGTTGCTGATGTCCTCCTCACTGAATTCATCTATGATTTATTTTTTGTCTACATATAGTTTTTATCTTAAGCTTCTAGTTTAAGCATATATTTCCTAAATTTTTAAAAACTGGACTAATATAATATTCACTTTTGATATGCCAAAATATTTTTTGAATAATTCACAATCTTCTCTCAATATTTTAGAGCAATATTTACATTGCACTTACATATTTATATTAATATTGCATGCAGTATTTATATTTCTTTTGCATTTGTATTGAAAAAATAAAAAAACGTAAATGACTTCATCACACGGATCGGCTATAGAGTCAAACCCAGTAACTTTACAAATGCTTAAGAAATCTCTGGCTCAACATTATATTATCCTCCTTTCATCAAAAGATTGTCTATTGAGGTGAAAGTTAAGCCTAAAACATGTATTCTATTTCATCAGTCTCGTTTTTTATGTGCATGGCAAAAAATGTAACCATTTTGCTGACTTGCAGTCTTCTGTTATGGGCTAAACTGGTGTTTCAGTTGTCATGCCATTGTTCTTACTTTTTATGTGGTTAAAGCTAAAAGTGGGTAGATGCCTTTTGTGACTGGTTCGTTCCTGTGCTACATTTGTCATTATCAATTTAAAGGCAAATTATGTACATATATATATCTATATATATGTCTATATCTAGATATAGATATATATATGAAATGAGGTGTTATATTTTATTATTGCAGCTTGTCTATCCTTGTCGATTCCTCACAAGCCCCCTGGGTCTGACAACCTTCTGTCTTGAGTCGCACTCATCTGTGATGGGAGCGTTCAGGGGACAGAGGGTTATACCAGAAGAGAAAGACCTCACTGTTTCAACTTTTTTGAAAATCTTGATTCTGTGTTAACAGGGAGACTGGAGATAATTTATGTACAACCTGGTCACAGGGCTTTAGTTAAATGTGGTTTGAGTGAAGAAAGCTGTATTCGTCACTCTGTAAAGTGATCTGATTTCAGCTTGGCATTCTAGGTGCAAGCAGCTATTTTTGACCTTTTTATAGGGTCAACACTCTGACTTCTTTGTAACACTCAACACTTCTTTGTAAAGACGGGTTGTGAACTTCTTTCCTGTGATAAGCTGACAGTTTGTGGAGTCTGTGTGTCTGTTTCAATGTGTTTTTTGGTGAATATTGAGTTTCTGTGAAATACACTTTTTTGCAAATTATTTTGTTTTTAAACAAAACTGAAACATTAACTAATTTCAGTCTCTCCTTCCTCACAAAGTTTAAATCTTAGTTCTGATTAGTGTTTTGGGAGTAGTTTTAGGCCCAAACTTTTGAGGAGCAGCATGTACTCTGTATTGTGTGAGGGTAAGGTAAACATCTGCATTGTTGACACAACAAAATAAGAAAGTAGACAATATTTACAAATGAATCTTATAAAGTAGAAGTTGAGAAAATTGTTCATTGTTGTTACCAGTGTATTTGCAATAGGTCTACATTCCACACATTAGCACAACAGAATTATTATGGTTAGAATTAAAAAATAATTCAGTTTAGCTTTGGTAAGTTTCCACAGTGGGATTGCTTGTTTTACGTAGTTTACATTGATTAAAAATGTGTTTTTGTGGGGTTTTTTGTTTTTTTGTTACAGATGTATTCATTCGTTTATTTAATGTAATACTAGTTTATTTGCTTATTTATACAAACTCAACACTAAACATATCCACCTAATTCTTGTTTTTGTGACATATTTCACTAAAATATACTAAAAGATAAAGAGCAGTATGATTTTACAGCTAGTTTTATTTATTTTTTAAAATTTACTACTATTACCTTCATAGTACCAAAATAGGTTAAATGACCATTGTCGTTTATCAGTTCGTTAATTTATATATAATTTTATTTTATTTTTTATTTTTATTTTTTTAATGGTCATTCAAACTTTGTCCACAAGGGGGTAGTAGTTGCATGTTATGTTTAGTTTCTTGGTAAAGGGAAGTTGCAACTTTTTAGAGGCCAAGCTTCAGTCACTACCTTTGAATGCAAGGAGATAGTAGCCATTTGTGCTGCATCTTAAAGGCAGCTTAAAAACATGTTTTCTTATTTGGAGGGGGAACAAGGCATATAGTATAGTAATAATTTCCTTTAAGCTAAAAAAAAAAAGAAAAAGAAGGAAAACACTGAAAGAGTATAAATATTAAAATAATGCAGTCATTATGATTAAGTACCGAATGGACCAAATATAAAAATAGAAAATCTATCCAGTTACATGCTCTTTGCTGTAATGTTTTCTCAAAGTCCTTTGTTATTTCCTCGGTAGATGCTTTTTTAAAACTCCATGAGTAAATCGATCCGTCTCCAGCAAATGGACTGTGACGACATGAGACAGACGCCCCGCGTGTGATTACTGCAGCTCTCCCTCCAGACTGTCAGAGCCTCGCTCAGACCGCACCGCAGCTCCTTTGATATAATTGGTTTTAAACAGCGGACCTGAAATCAGTCGGGAAAGAACAAATAAAGCCACTTAACCTAAATGTAGGAGAGGAAGAAAAGAGGAGAGGAGGAATCAAATAAATAAAGTCAAACCAAAGTGTGTGTGCATACGTGTGTGTGTGTCCTTGCAGTGGTGGGGGTTATCCAGTGACAGAGACACGCAGTTAAGGAAGAGTGTTTTTTCTCCGCGATTCCCGAGCGGCTGCACCAATCACAGCCGAATTAGGCCTAATATTTATTTCCAGAAACAATTGTAGCCTACATGTTTCAGCAGGGCTTTGATTGAACTCCCGGCGGACATGTTGTAGACAGATGTTTAGATGACCTCATGTTTGAAGTAATGTTGATTCTGGATGGGGTGCTTCTTGGCCTATTCCTCTAAATCAGCTCTCTCTGCCTCTCATCATTTTTTTCTTCTTTTTTGTCTCAGCCTAGGGCATGCGGCGGCTCACATCCCTCATATTTAATGTGTGTTTTGGCTTACATTAAAAAGCACCCTTATACATTTTTTTTTTTTACTCCGTCTTTGACAGACACATGTCCACCCATGGGGTCGTGGATGGCTTGGCTAAAATGAGCCATGATAGTGCTGAAGGATGACTACTTAACTGGACACGTGTGTTTTCTTCTCTTTAAAAAGAAGAAGCGGGATTTAACAGGAGTACCTGCTGGAATCTTTCTGTCTGATAGGCGAACTGATTTCTCGATCGAAGTGATCTCACACATGAATCTGAGTGAAATTCTCCACGATGTTTCTTTAGGAATAAATTGCACGCTTCAGGGTGTGCAGCATGTAATTAAAGTAACCCCTCATTTAATATGGAAGAAGTACAACACACCAATCAATCCTAAAACAAACACCGAAGATTTATTATCTCCGTCAACTAATTACCTTCCCCGGTAGATGTGAATGATCACAATGCCATAAGAAATTAGCTGAATGCGAACAGGCATTAAGTTTAATGGTAGTCTAATTAATGCACCACAAATGCCTCGCATCCCAAAATAGTTAGAAGCCAAAAGGTTAACTGGCGCTGAAATTTTGATGATAAAATAATGAATGCTTTTGCACAATTTGGCGTCGTTTGATATATTTTAGATCGGTATGATTAGGCCCGAATTAGCCCTCAGATCTTAAATGAAACTTAAAATAAAATTCAGTAAGGTATATTTTAACAAACAAATCCATCCTATAGTCCAGAACAGTTGTAACATCTCCCAAAAGCATATTGTCCTATACT